>NC_135886.1:15363175-15638175 GCF_964194155.1 Cetorhinus maximus
AGTGAGATATGGGGAGGGGTGGGATTAGAGGGATACAGGGGATGGGTGAGAATTAAGGTGGGGGGGGGGGAGGCTCATATGGAATATAAACACCAGCCTAGACGAGTTGGGCCGAATGGCCTGTTCCTGTGTTGTAGATTTTATCTAATTCTATGTGACTATATGTTTCATCTCAACTCTCTGCAGACGACGTATTCCTGCTGTAAGAAGGTTCTGCAGACTGAGGCAGCACAAACAGCTTGATGTTTGTATTCTCGTTATTTATCTGTTTTCTGGTCCAACACTCAGAGGGCTGACATTTGTGGAATTGTGAGAAAAGTACAAATAAACCAATGTAAATGGGAAGGCTGTGTGTGAGCAATGAGTCATTTAACCTCAAGCATGAGTCTGAGCATGAAGCTGTCTGAATCCAGTCTCCAGGTGTAAATACACACGCTGCTGTTAGTTGCTAACTCATAGTTTGGAGAATTACACAGCAGAGCACAGTAAACAGATGCAGAGTCTAACCTAAACTATTTTACCACAAGAATATAAGCACAACTAAAACTCAAAATGTTTGCGGCGATCAGAAAGGATAGAATTGGAAACGGCTGTTTGACCCCATCCAGCTGACACCTCTGATCAGCCATGGACAATTTTTGCTTCACTGGTCCTGTCTAATTTAGCTCATCTCCAAAGGGCAGTGATTAGCTACTGGGAAACTATCCAAAGGCAGGAACGTCTTCAGAATTGTTAAAGGTGGAAATAAAGCTGGGAGTAAGAATGGAACAGGAACTCTTTTAACCAAGGGACATTGATTCATGGAATAAGTTATCAGGGAAAATGCACTGAGGTGGACAATATGAATACGGTCAAACAATCATTAGGTGTGTTTCAGCAGAGAGGAAAAGGATATGGGGAGATGGGGTTGAGGGAAATGGGGAGATTGTGGGTGGTTGGGGTTGAGGGAAATGTTGAGACGGTGGGGAGGTGGGATTGAAGGGGATGGTGAGGAGATGGGGTTGTCGGAGATGGTGGGGTGATGGGGTGAGGGAAATGGGGAGATGATAGGGAGGTGGTGAGATGGTGGGGGCTGGGGTTAAGGGAGATGGTGGGAAGATGGGGTTGAGGGAGATGTTGAGATGGTAGAGAGATGGTGAGATGGTGGGGGGATGGGGTTGAGGGAGATGGTGGGGAGATAAGGTTGAGGGAGGTGGTGAGGAGATGGGGTTGAGGGAGATGTTGGGATGGTAGGGAGACGGTGAGATGGTGGGTGGATGGGGTTGAGGCAGATGGTGGGGAGTTGGGGTTGAGGGAGATGGTGAGATGGTGGATATGTTGCTGGTTCTCTTCACTCATGAAGCAGTTTTTCGTTTACAGCAATCAGGCAACTTTCATACTCACTTTTTCAAGAACCACTCACTAAACTTCACAACAGGATTTGAACTAATGACCTCTTGGTTGCTAGTTCAATCCCTTAATCACCAGATTAACATCCATACTCCCAGTTCTGGTGCGCACTATCACATGCAACAGTACTGACATCACAAGATGTCAGCTGGGTCAAAATCCTGGAACTCCCTCCCTAACAGCACTGTGGGTGTACCTACACCACATGGACTGCAGTGGTTCAAGAAGGCAGCTCACCATCACCTTCTCAAGGGCAATTAGGGATGGGCAATAAATACTGGCCTAGCCAGTGAAGCCAACACCCCGTGAATGAATAAAAAAAAACAAAAGCCAAGCTGAACAGAGTCTCATTATTGAGCAGTGGACCTCTCAGTAAGACCATTGGTCATTGGCAGGTTCACTTAGGCTGTAACCCTGGGCAGACTTGTTACTCCACTTGCCACTGAAGTGGGTTTGGGATCTTGAACTGAGCAGCATCCTGTGTTGCTCCAGTTGCTTCACTTGCCTTCTAAAAGAATGTTAGTCAGGGGGTACCACTGGGAGGCAGGTTTATTCCAGCTTCCAAACAGCAAATGAAAGGTTTCTGGTAAAGCAGTTAAAAAACGATTCAAACCAAAATGTGATGTTTTTCCCCTTTCACTTCCTATTGGGCAGTACCTGGCTTTGAACAGATGATAATCTACAGCTGCCTGATTGAAATTACAGCTGAAACTCTGCACTTGCAAATGGTGGAATTGTCCTTTAGTGGGGTTGATCTGTGTGCCCACGATGTGATGAAAGGGATGGTGACAGTACACACACATCTCATTGTAGAGTTATGCTGCTTTATCAATGTGGCAGATAAAGAATAATGTGGGGAAGCGTGGGGTTATTCACTATGGTAGTAAGAATAGAAAAACAGAATATTTTTAAAGGGTGTGAAGCTTGTAAATGTTGACGCTCAGAGGGACTTGGGTGTACTCTTACAAGGAACACAGAAAATTAGTATTAAAGTACAGCAAGCAATTAGGAAGGCAAATGGCACATTGGCCTTCACTGAAAGGGGATTGGAGTACAGGAACAAAGAAGTCTTTCTGCAATTGTACAGGGTTTTAGATCAACCTGGAATACTGTGTGTTATTTTGATCTCCATATTTAAGGAAGGTTATACTTGCATTGGAGGCGGTACAGTGATTGTTCAGTAGATTGGCTCCTGGGATGAAAGGGCCGTCCTATGATGACAGGTTGAGTAAATTATCGGGCCTATATTTTCTGATGTTTAGAAGAATTGAGGGGTGATTGAGACATACAAGATTCTGAAGGGACTTGCAAGGGCAGACACAGAGTTGGGAGGAATTTTCTGAAAGTAGAGTTTTACGGTCCCGCCAAAGCCAATGGAGTTTAGAATAAGTTGCCACGTTTTAAGGCCCCGTACCCACGGCGACGGAGCCGTAAAATTCTGGCCTTTGTTTCCCCTAGATGGGGAATCTAGGACACAGGGGCACAGTCTCAGGAGAAGGGGCCAATCATTTAGGACTGAGATGAGGAGGAATTCTTTCACTTAGAAATGAATCTTTGGCATTTTCTAACCCAGAGGGTTGTGAATGCTCCATTGTTGAATGTATTTAAGGCTGAGATAGACAGATTTTTGGTCCCTCAGGGAATCAAGGGATGTGGGGAATGGGCAGGACAGTGGAGAAGCTAAAGATCAGCCATCATGTTTTGGAATGGTGGAGCAGGCTCGAGGGGCCATACGGTCCACTCCTGCTCCCATTTCTTATGTTCTTATCAGGTGCCTGGTGTCTACCTCAAGCCCACAATTGTTGGTTATTTATGATTATCTATTAGTAAGCATCCTTCCTGGGGTTGGAGCTATGCAGGATCTTTTTGGCATCAAAGGCGGTTCAGAAATGATATGCCCGAAGATAGAAAATGGGAGTTTAGGTGGAAACTTGTTAATCCAAAATCTGGACTTGGCATAGTCCCCCTACCATTGATTGACCTGTAATTGAATAGATAGATCCCTCATTGGGTTTAGGTTTCTGGCTTCAGATACCCTTGCAAAGCCATGGTCTGGATAATGGGGCAATCTTTGCTGGAGGAACTGCAAGAGGCTTGTCCGAGCTCTATGTGCCAGTAATGTAGCAGTTTTAGCTGGTTAAATTCAAATTCTTCTCAATAAACTTGGGGGTTTATAGACCAGACTATACTAGAGCAGCTCAGGAGGAGGTAAACAGCCTTTGACTCTGTTAGGATGTGCACAGATGACATCAGCCCATCCATCTCTCTCCCTATGTGGGTTCCTTTGTAGATTGACTTGGAGACTTTTGAACCTGGGGATGGGTTTCTGTTTGTGTCAGGCCACATTGGATCAAACTAAGCCCATGCACACGGACCAAGTGTCTAAAAGGTTTAGCTGTAGCACCCTGGAATTCCTGAAGGAATAAGGCCTGGGGCCTCTAACTCCCTAAAAAAAAAGCAAATTTACAAAGGAGATATTTAAAGAGTTTGAGTAGCCATACAGAGCCAATATAGTGTCATTCCAATCGACATATTTTTCAATTATTTGAATTGAAATGGAGAAATTAAATCATGAAATCTACAAACTTATGAAGAGTAAAACATTCAATCCCTATTTGGTGTCTCGCTCTCACTCACACTCCCAGACAGGATACAAGGAAATGTTTGTAGTATGTGTGTAATGACTTGACAGAGCGGATAGATTTCAACAATTACGTAGGGCTTTTCAGGTGCTACATGCTCGACCAGGACCCTCATCAGGAAGCCCCACCCTCCGGATTGCCTGCGCTTAGGGTTCATTGGCCGGAGCCTCCCAGGACTTCACATGACCCCTGATGGACAGCAGGAGAGGCTATACCTAAAGTTACTACATTTCCTCCCTCTTTCATTTTTTTTACAGTTTCCATTTACAGGGAAACACTGAATATCCAACTACATATCCATATATACAACTTCAGGTGATGAAAGATCAAGTCTCTGAGGTGCTCTCCTTATACAGTCAGAGCGGTGTAGCTCTACCACTTGAGGTTCCTCAACAGGATCTGGAACTGCAGCATTTTCTGCAACTCGGTGCTGGTAAAGGCTGTACCGTTATCAGAAACAACGATTTCAGGAAGGCCGTGTATGCTAAAACAGCGAAGCAGCTTTTTGATACTGGCGCTGGACGTTGGTGATTTGACTTTGTATACATCCATCCATTCAGAACGTGCATCTACAATCAACAAAAACATGATACCTAAGAATGGTCCGACATAATCGATAAAGGCCCTTGTGTGTGTTAATAGCCACGTATTCTCTCGACACGCTATCCAGTTCTAATTGTTGGTAGGCGTGGCTCATATCCAGTTTCGTGTAGGACTTGCCTCAAGCCAGCTTTGCATATAAGTCGTCTATTCTTGGAATGGGGTACTTGTCTAAATTTGCTGCCTTATTTATGGTCAATTTATAATCCCCACAAATACATCTGGTTTGGTCAGGCTTAACCACTGAAACTATGGGTGTTGCCCATTCTGAGAATGGACAGGTTGGATGATGCCCAGCTTTTCCAACGGGCACAGTTCTGCACCCGCCTTCTCCTTCAACACGTAAGGCACAGGTCTGGCCTTAAAGAAACGTGGTGTCGCCTGAGGATCCACATACACCTTGGCCTGCACGCCTGTTAGCTTTCCTAATTCATCCAAAATACCATGTCATATTTCCTTAGTAGTTCAGGAACCCTCCTGTTTTCAGGTGAAATATCTCACACCTTAATTTTCTGTAACCAGTCTCAGCCTAAAAGATTGCGTCCTTCTCCTTTCACTATTATCACAGGCAGCTGGGCTGTCTGTTGCCTGTAGGGCACTGATACTGTGGTGATACCCTTTACCTGAATAGATTCTCCAGAGTATGTCTTTAATTTAGTGGTTGTCCGCTCCAGGTTTATTGGCTGTCTACTTTCATTAAGGTGTTTGAAGGTGTGCTCTCCCATCACTGTGGCTGAGGCACCCGTATCTACCTCCATTATTAGTGGCTTCTCATTAACTTCAATTGTGACAGTGATAGGTTCAGTTTTTACACCGGTTACGTTATACAGGGAATAAATGTTGGTGTCGACAGCTTCAGGTTCTGCTGTATTCTTTAATTCAGTCAGGTTGGCTTGCTGCTTTACGGGCTGTTTCGACTTTGCCCTGCATTGCCTCACGACATGACCTTCCTTACGGCAGTAATGACATTCTGCCTCCTTAAATTTACAGGTGTCTGATCCGTGGCCTCCACATCTATAACAACTCACTTTGGAGTCGCTGCTGAAGTGTTTCTGCTCGGCCTTTTCATGGTTTCTAACAGCGGACATCCCCTCTCGCTTCAATGCTGTGAGTCTGGTTTTCGCGAAACGCTCGGTGGTAGGTTTCCTCCCCCCATATGAAGAACGAAGTCGTGTTCTATTTGGCGCAAAGCCTGCGAGTCTCTTGCAGCACTTTCCATGGTGAGGGATATTTCCAGGGCGCGCTTCAAATTGATGTCGACCTCCGAGAGTAAACGGTGCTGAATGGCCTCGTCCTGAACTCCACAAATGAATTGGTCCCGCAGCAAATCACTGAGCGTGTCTCTGAAATCGCAGTATTCTGTCAACTGCTTAAGGTTCACCACATAGGTTGTGATGGACCTCTCCCGGGGCCCAAACTCTGGAATTAAATTTAAAACTCTGCATCATTATGGATGGCTTCGGCTGGAAGTGCGTTTTCACGAGGGCCACTAATTCTTTATTGGACTTGGAATGGGCGCGCTCGGGGCCGTCAGGCTGTGGATGAGATTGGATGTCTTACTGCCACATACACTCAAAAGGATGGCTTTCTGCTTTTCCTCTGTGGTAACTTCGTTCGTTACAAAATAAAACCCTAGGCACTCTACGTACTGGCTCCAGTCTTCCATAGTCGCATTGTAAGGATCGATTCTGCCAAAGAGTGGCATGACTGGTGAGTAGTCTTTTCTTTTTCTTAAAATTCGATGTACTCACGGTAACAGGGTGGGGTGCAGCGTTGGAGCTATTTTACCCTTGTTGCCAAATGCAATGTCTTGACATAGCAGACAAGGTTTCAACAAGAAACAGATAACTTTATTACAGAGAGCTTTTCAGGTGCTATATGCTCGATCAGGACTTGTCAGGGAGCCACACCCTCGGATTGCCCGTTCTTAAGGCTCATTGGTTGGAGCCTCCCAGAACATCACATGACAGCAGGAGGGGCTATACCCAAAGTTAGTACAATGTGGTTGCACTCTCCACAAACCTTCTCTCTCACTTTCTCTCCCTGTGACAATCTTTGCTGCCTCGATGAGTAAATATTCTGTCTTTGTCTCTTTCATTTCCTTAAAATTCTATGCGCATTGTGCTGCATCCTCCCCCTCCTGCTTCCCACCTCTTCACACCTTAGCAAAAGAAAGCTCCAGAAAACTGATTTAGTGATTTTTTTTTTTCCCCCTCATAAAATTTGACTAGATTGTGAATCTCTTTCCATGGCCAGCGCTATCTTTAGCGCCTTCTTGAAATCCAGATTCACTTCGGACAATAATCTTTTCTGAATAGTGTCCTCTTTCACATGTTGAGCATGTTGTTCAGAGTCGTGCCAAACTCTCAATGTTCCATTAGCTGCTTCAGATTTGCCACATAGCACACAATTGTCTCACCCGGGGCTCTATTTTGCGAATTAAACCTGAACCTCTGCATCGTGACTGAGGGCTTGGGTTGAAAATGTCCCTTCACGAGGTCCAACAATTCATCGAAATTCTTTGAATCTGGGGCACTGGGTGCCAACAAAATTCGAATCAAGCTGTTCCCACCAGTACTCAAGAGGATCGCTTACCTCTTCTCTTTCCCAATAATCTTTAAAAAAGCTTGAAAAAAGAACGTGAGGCATTCTATGTATTGAGACCAATCGTCTGTGGCTGGTTCAAAAGGATCAATTCTCCAAAATTGTGGCATTTTGAGAGATGATAACTTCTTCAATTCTAACGGAGCTTACTACTTACAATCACTGGGTGAGGTACAGTGCCAATTTCTTTCTAACTTGATTTCTTCTGTTCAATCTTGTTTTATCCTCATTGCCAGTTTGTTGTAGGGTGGCAGAGTTGCTTATTTGTAATAGAGTTGAACTGCAGACACTTCTTGAGTGGAACCATTAAGTTTATTTTCAATGTACTCAGCAGCAACTACACATGTGCTTTACACTCCAATTCTATCTCTACACTGACTATAGGTATTCTGCGCTACTCTCCTATTGGTTATTACAGATCATGTGATTGTTCCCAACAAGCATTATTCTTAAAGGTACATTACAGACTAAATGAAACTATAATCACCACAGTGAGGCAACCTGATTGCTGATCAAGCGTTGCAGATACTGGTGGGAGCTTGCTGAGAAATCTCATTTCGACTGGTCACAAACCCTTTGGTAAGGACTAAGGCAGAGAAAACACACACAAGGAGCAACTGCTTTCAGAATCCCTCCTGTACCGTGGATGGGAAGAGGAAGTGTGAAGCTGATCAGTACAGTCCACAGTGTTGTGAATCATGGCCATGGGTAACCCAGGGATGGCAGCACACACCAGTGAATCCTCAATGTAGACACAGAAAAAGTACGCTGCTTGCTCCAACTTATTTCCACTTGTGAGAGTTCAGAGCTAGGGGCAATAAATATAAGATAGTCACTAATAAATCCAAACGTGAATTCAGGAGAAACATCTTTACCCAGAGAGTGGTGAGAATATGGAACTCAGACAAATAGGATAGATATATTTAAAGGGAGGTTAGATAAACACCTACGAGAGAATATATAAGGATATGCTGAGAGGGTGAGACGAAGTTGGGTGGGGAGGAGGCTTGTGTGGAACATAAATATCAGTATGGAGCCAGTGGGCCGAATGGCCTGTTTCTGTGTTTTAGATTCTATGTTATTCTTCCACAAGTGATTCACTGAGCAGGAATGGCTTTTTGGGAGTCAGGGAGAAAAACCAAACCAACTGAAGCTGTCAACACTCACACTCCCAGTGCGAGGAAATAAGCACCCTTTGCTCAACACAAACTTTGTGATGAGGATTTATTTGCCACTAATTACAAGATAACAGGAGCCCAGCTGAAGGTGCGAATTAGTGACATTGAACACCCAAGTAAGACAGTACAGGTTCAGATGGTTTGTTCACTTGCTCTTTTCAGTAATACGGTAGTAATGGCACTGCTTGGAGATAATATCAGGGGCACCAGTCTTCCTTAGTTACTGGTACCAACGCCAGTTCCTCATGTCATTCTTGCCCTCATTTTTGACACTTTGTATTCCAGGATTTTGGAAACTTTTATTCCGGCTTTTTAGGCTTGATTCAAGGTTAGGTCCCAGGGGAAAGGAACAAGCAGCGATAGACCCAGTCCCATTCGTCTCTCCTTCTGGTAGTAAAGTTGACCCCAAAACTCGACATGAGTTCCAATTCAGTGCCCAATTCTAGCCTGCTAAGTGAGATTCTCCCTCCAGGAAGATTTGAAATGCTTATTAATTATAATTAGTTAATGTGTCACATTGATTTGATATTTAATGTGACTTAAGGTTTGAAAAAGATAAATCATTAATGATTTAGCTCTCATTTGGAAATTAATGCTGTGCTGTCTTTAAGCTTTTTTTTTTGTTTTAAAAAGTGAGTTTCAAGAAAGGAATTTGCTCAAACTTAGATTTTCAAACCTTGGCCGCTCATTCAACCTCCATCAACGTTCTGCATGGACGCAGGCAATTAATAAAAACTGCACACTTTAACAGAGTGTTTCAACACAAGAAATTCTTTATAATTAAGAGATCCAGTCAGTGCCTTGTGACTGGAGGCACCTTTCCCCTTGATTTATGAGTCCCATTCCATTGCTCCTTGTGGTGATTAGTGCTCCTGAGTTACGGAAACATCTAGTCGCCAGGCATTCTCATTCTCACCTGCAACCTGCCTCTCTTTCTCTCCTTTTGTTATCTCTCAACCACTGATACTATGGTCAATGTGCTCTTCTGAACCTCTTTGTGCTTTCAAAGTTCCACAATCCCCCCCCCACCACTCCCTGCAGCAGTTTTCAATGTACTGAACAGTGTGAGGGATGGGGGACTCTCAGGCTCATGGCCTTTGGTTACTGAAAGGTAAAAGCACAAGATGTGAACTCGGGATTTTCTCACCGTGCGCTCCCTGAGAACAACCTCAACCCACCTGGAACAAGGGAGTTGCAACCAGCTTCTGAGACTTAACTCAAGCATCTCCTACTGGAACCCCTAGTATTCCAATAAACTGTGGAGCTCCGCACCTCCTTCAGTCTATAGGTAAGTTGTCACAATGGTCAAATCGATCCCACGCCCAGTCATTTCAACCCTGATGAGATCCCGTCAACGGCCACCTGGGCTTTACAATATATATAAAAAATCGAAATTATGAGAGAACTCTTTCAGACAAGTAGCATTAACCAGTTACCAGAACAGATCAAGATGGAAAAAGGTAGCAGGTCCGGCAGCACCTGTGGAGAGAGAAACAGAGTTAACGTTTCAAGTTCGTATGACTCTTCTTTGAAACGTTAAATCTGTTTCTCTCTCCACAGATGCTGCCAGACCTGCTGAGTTTTTCCAGCATTTTCTGTTTTTATTTCAGATAAAACCTACTGTAAAATCTCCCTGAACCTCTCCACCTCTCTACCTCCATCTCCTCCTTTAAGGCACTCTTTGAAAGCTACCTCTCTGATCTAGCTTTAATAACTTGCCTTAGTATCTCCTTGTGTGGCTCAGTGTCACATTTTATCTGACAACACTCCTGTCAAGCACCTTAAGACATTTGTTAAAAGTGCTATATAAATACAGGTTGCTGTTGTTATTGACCGGGCAAGAGGATAGATGTTGGGCTTTTAAGTTTAACCAAAATGCATCGAGTCTGCTTGGCCAGTTTCTGCTCATTAAACCGGTGGATGTCATTTTAACTTTGAGAAATGAAATCAAAATGGTGTATGTTAAATAACAGCCAATCAGATATCACCCTTTTTATACCATCGTCCAGTTAAAATTCCTTCCGGTTGTGCTCCAGTTTCTCTTGGTTTAATGACTGGAATATCATTTCACAATTTTTTTCTGCTCAATGAGGTGAGCTGTCAGTGGTGTCAGTAATTAAAGTATTTTCCTGCTTCCGCTGTCTAGACGAGCCCTGATCACTGTCAGGTCAGGAACAATACAAGCACAGACCTGCCATGTGCCTCCAGTACCAGCCTCTAACCAGTGCTTTTCACAGCAGCAGTCTAACCTTCCATTACCCACAGTCACTATCCATCTCGTTGCTTTGAGCAACATTGTTGAGTTGATGCCAATTCCTGCAAAATGATTGGTAATTCTGTGCCATGAGCCTAAACATAGGGGTTGCCGCAAAAGCTCATTTGAGACAGCCTGAACGTCAGGCTAAACAAGTTAACCCACCATTTCGTGCTTGATGCGAAATCATATCCCAAAGATAATTCTGAATGACCCATCCTCCAAACTGGAGAGCCGAGGTTGAAATAAAAAACTGCTTGTTTTTAAGTGTCAACGTATCATTAATGTCAATTTTCTTAAATGATAAACTTTTAAAATGCATTTTAATTACTTCATTCAAAACTTGAATAGGTTTTGGATGGAAACTTTGGAGAAACTAGAGAGGCTAAGGCTGTTTTCTTTGGAGTAGCGAAGGTAAAGGAGACATTTAATGGAGGTGTTCAAATTTATGAAGTGCTCTGATAGATGAAATAAGTAGAAATCGTTTCCACTGGCAGAAGAGTCGGTAATCAAATAAGTGATTTAAGGAGTTTGGCAAAAACTAGAGGGGAGATGAGGAGACTTATCTTCATTTAGTGAGTTGTTGTGATCTGGAATGTGCTGCCTGGAAGGGTAGTGGAAACAGATTCAATAATAACTTCCTAAAGAGAATTGGATAAATTCTTGAAAAGCAAAACATTGCAAGGATATGAGAAAGGGGCAAGGAACAGGATGGGCTGAATAGCCTCCTTCTCTGCTGCAAGATTGTATATGCTGCTTTGCAGGAGGGCATGCCAGGAGCAGCACCAGGCATACCTAAAAATGAGATATCAACCTGGTGAAGCGACATCACAGGATTACTTGTGTGCCAAACAGCATAAGCAGCAAGTGATAGACAGAGCTAAGCGATTCCACAACCAATGGATCAGATCTAAGCTCTGCAGTCCTGCCACATCCAGTTAGGAATGGTGGTGGACAATTAAACAACTAGCTGGTGGAGGAGGATCCACAAATATCCCCATCCTCAGTGATGGGGGAGCCCAGCACATCAGTGCAAAAGCCAACACTGAAGCATTTACAACCATCATCAGCCAGAAGTGCTGAGTGGATGATCCATCTTGGTCTTCTCCGGAGGTCCCCAGCATCACAGATGCCAGTCCTCAGTCAATTCAATTCACTCCATGTGGTATCAAGAAATGGTTGAAGGCACTGGATACAGCAAAGGCTATGTGCCCTGACAATATTCCTGCAATAGTACTAAAAACTTGTGCTCCAGAATTTGCCAAGCCCCTGGCCAAGCTGTTCCAGCACAGCTACAACACTGGCATCTACCCAGCTATTTGGAAAATTGCCCAGGTATGTCCTGTACACAAAAAGCAGGACAAATCCAACCCGGACAATTACTATCCCATCAGTCTACTCAGGAAAGTGATAGAAGGTGTTGTGCTGTCGACCAGCACTTACTAGGCAATAAGCTGCTCATGGACACTCAGTTTGGGTTCTGCCAGGGCCACTCAGCTCTTGACCTCATTACAGCCTTGGTCCAAACATGGACAAAAGAGCTTAACTCAAAAGGTGAGATGAGAGCAATTGCTCTTGACACCAAGGCTGCATTTAACCGAGTGTAGCATCAAGGAGCCCTAGCAAAACTGAAGTCAATAGGAATCAGGGGGAAAACTCTCCACTGGTTGGAGTCATAGCTAGCACAAAGGAAGATGGTAGTTGTTGGAGATCAGTCATCTTAGCTCCAGGACATCACTGCAGTAGTTGCTCAGGGTAGTGTCCTAGGCCCAACTATCTTCAGCTGCTTCATCAATGACCTTCCTTCCATCATAAGGTCAGAAGTGGGGATGTTTGCTGATGAATGCACAATGTTCAGCACCATTCGCGACTCCTCAGATACTGAAGCAGTCCATGTCCAAATGTAGCAAGACCTGGACAATATCGAGGCTTGGGCTGACAAGTGATGAGTAACATTCGCACAAGCGCCAAGCAATGACCATCTCCAACAAGACAGAATCTAACCATCTGCCCTTGACATTCAATGGCATTATCATCGCTGAATCCCCCACTATCAACAACCTGGGAGTTACCATTGACCAGAAACTGAACTGGGCTAGCCATATAAATACTGTGGCTACAAGAGCAGGTCAGAGGCTGGGATTTCTGTGGCAAGTAGCTCACCTCCTGACTCCCCACAAAGCCTGTCCACCATCTAAAAGGCACAAATCAGGATACTCACCATTTGTCTGGTTGAGTGCAGTTCCATCAACACTCAAGAAGCTTGTCCATCCAGGACAAAGCAGCCCGCTTGATTGGCATCACATCCACCACAATAAACATTCACTCCCTTCACCACCGACATACAGTGGCAGCAGTGTGTAGCATCCATTAGTTGCACTACCACCAAGGCTCCTTCGACAGCACCTTCCAAACCTGAGACCTCTACCACCTAGAAGGACAAGGGTAGCAGATACATGGAAACACCACTACCTGCAAGTTCACTTGCAAGTGACACGCACTCTTGACTTGGAAATATATCGCTGTTCCTTCACTGTCGCTGGGTCAAAATCCTGGAACTCCCTCCCTAACAGCACTGTGATGTGCCTACACCACAGGCACTGCAGTGGTTCAAGAAGGCAGCTCACCACCACCTTTTCAAGGGCAATTAGGGATGGACAATAAATGCTGACCCAGCCAGCGATGACCACATCCCATAAATGAATAAAACAAAATTGGATGAAGGAGGCCCTTCAGCCCATTTGATTTAATCCTTCCTGAATGCCAGACTGCTGTCTGCCTGTCCCAGCATCCAGCTGTTCCTGATCTATAACTTGGCCTCAGCCTCTTTCTTGGCAAGACTTTCCAGCTGTTGATTACTCCGAAATGAAATACTTATTGTCGGTTACAGTTTGAATTCATTTTTAGGAATCTTTCTCATGCTTATTGCTGGCTGACAAGTGGGACCAAGTTTCTTGTAAAGGTAAACCTGGGTTAGTGTTGAGACGCAGCAGCTCACGCCAAACTACTGCGGGTCACATTGTGCAGCTGTCATCATCAGTGTTCACGTCGACAGGCAGAATTATCACACAGCTAGCCCAAAGTGCGCAAGTTAAATTGTCGGACAGCTTTATCCACAGGTAAAGAAATATGCAGAAGCAAAGAATATTCTGACATATGAAAAGAGCACAATGCAGGGTAGGCTGTATCTTTAAGCAAATGGAATCCAGGTAGTTTCTTCAGTAACTCCTTAGCAACCATCTCTGAGGATCACCATGGGAGCAGAACATTTCTGAACTTGCTATTCTGGCTTAGCATGAAGGTCTGGTGATATAGAAGGTTAAAGGCCTCAACAACACCTGGAGATCAAATCATTTTTAATCTCAATGGCTAAAGTCTGTGACCGGGTAGAGTGTACAGGAGCTGTGGAAGGGGAATAAATGGGTGGGTAGAGCCCGTGATAGGGAGGAGCCTACAAGGTGCTGTGGAGGCAATAGGATTATTGGGGTAAGTAGCCTTTTCTTGCTCCATGAAATTGACTTCTATTTTTAGCACATAAGGCATATTAGGCACAGTCATTGTTCAATAATTCACTATAGGTTTGATGGTGTCTTTTCTTTTCAATACTTTATAAAATTCATCCTTTTATTCTTAATGAAGCTTAAAGCCAGAGCAATTTCAATTTTATAAAACTAATTTGTTCCAAATCCACTTTTCGTTCTGTAAAACCAGTCACTGAAAAGAATTGAAACACAAATGCCTTTTGCTCAAGTGGATTTTTTCCCAAACTTCTATGTAATTGCAGCATCAGCTGTATTATGGTGATATTATAGGCGCCATTCTCACAAGTAGTCGCCAGGCATCCCTCAATGTATTTTTTTGTGCCTGAATCAAGGATAATTATGGGTAATTTTACAATTTAATTTCTAAAAGGAGTAATGCGCAATTTTTTTTTAATTTCAGTGATTTTTCTTGTAGTTTTCATCCATTGTCAGCCTCACTGTTCGGTTGGGAAGAAATCAAGTATTCAATTTTTTAAAGATTGAGAATCCTCAGTGGCCACAGAGCAGGACAAGAGAACGAAGCTAAACAAGGAGTAGTGGCTAAGGACACAGAGTTGGGGCTTTAAAAGGCTGAATCGAAGGAAGATTGCAGCCATTGACCTCCTTCACAGGTTTCATCTCCTGGGAAAGATCTTACTAGAGAGTGAGACACAGTGTGACCAGTTTTACTGTGAGTAGTAAGGTATGGTTGGAGCTAAGGAAGAACAAGAGAAAAGTGCAGAGAAGACAGACCCTAGTATTCATCGATTAAAGACTAGAAAGGTTGCATTGGGAAGACAAATGGTGAAAGGCATATTGCCTACATCAAGGTTGGTGTTGTGTCCCATCAAAGAATGCAGTGTGAGGAGACACCGACCTTGAAATGCCAAGGAACGTGAGGCATAATGAGAGGTAAATTAGGCTGAAGGTAGCCCAGCATGGATGAAAAATCAGGCAGGACCCGTGGACGCTGGGGGCTGGGTTTTCGCTACAGAGGCGAGTAGCTCGAGTCAGGAAATTTTCTGACGCAGCAAATCAGTTTAAAGGACGCCGTTCAACCCAATTTTTGGTCTTGGGAGGTGGAGGCGAGAGAATCAGACCCTGCGACTGTAGTTTATATGGATTTCAGCAAAGCCTTTGACAAGGTCCCACATGAGAGACTGATAAAGAAGGCAAATGCACATGGGATACAGGGTAAGTTGATAAGGTGGATTCAAAATTGGATTAGTTGTAGGAGACAGAGGGTGATGACAGAAAGCTGCTTTAGTGACTGGAAGCCAGTGTCCAGTGGCGTACCACAGGGATCTGTGCTGGGTCCCCTATTATTCATCATTTATATAAACCACATAGATGGTACAATGTGGGGGGTAGGATTAGTAAGCTTGTGGATGACACAAAGATTGGCTGGGCGGTTAACAGTGAGGTTGAGTGTCTTGGGCTACAGGAAGATATAGACGGGATGGTCAAATGGGCAGATAAGTGGCAGATGGAATTTAACCCTGAAAAGTGTTAAGTGATACACTTTGGAAGGAGTAATTTGACAAGGAGGTATTCAATGAACGGCATGACACTAGGAAGTTCTGAGGAACAAAGGGACCTTGGCGTGTGTGTCCATAGATCTCTGAAGGTGGAGGGGCATGTTAGTGGGGTTGTGAAAAAGGCATATGGGACACTTGCCTTTATCAACCGAAGCATAGATTACAAAAGTAGGGAGATCATGTTGGAGTTGTATAGAATCTTGAGGCCACAGCTGGAGTGCTGTGTGCAGTTCTGGTTGCCACATTATAGGAAGGATGTGATTGCACTGGAGGGGGTGCAGAGGAGATTCACCAGGATGTTGCCTGGGATGAAACATTTAAGTTATGAAGAGAGGTTGGATAGACTTGGGTTGTTTTCGTTGGAGCAGGGAAGACTGAGGGGCGACCTGATCGAGGTGTACAAAATTATGACGGGCATGGACAGGGTGGATAGGGAGCAGCTACTCCCCTTAGTCGAAGGGTCAGTCACGAGGGGACACAAGTTCAAGGTGAGGGGCAGGAGGTTTAGTGGGGATGTGAGGAAAAACTTTTTTACCCAGAGGGTGGTGACGGTCTGGAATGCACTGCTTGGGAGGGTGGTGGAGGCGGGTTGCCTCACGTGCTTTAAAAAGTACCTGCATGAGCACTTGGCACGTCATAACATTCAAGGTTATGGGCCAAGTGCTGGTAAATGGGGCTAGGTAGGTAGGTCAGGTGTTTCTCACGTGTCGGTGCAGACTCGATGGGCCGAAGGGCCTCTTCTGCACTGTGTGATTCTGTGACTATGTGGCCAAGGGGGCGGGTGAGCGCTGAGGCAGACTGGTTAGAAGGTCCACCTCAGTTCTCTGGGATTTAGGTGCGAATGCACTATTACAGTTACTAAATTCTCTGTCCCTTCCGGTTACAACTTGCTTGATTTTACCCAGACTGCTCCCCTGCTCTACAAGCTTGGCTTTTCTCTTCAGACTTATCGTTATCTCGACCTTCCCTGCCATGTGTTAGTTTAAAGCCCTATCTATTGTCCTAGTTATTCAATTGGCTCTGACACTGGTCCTAATCTGCTTTAAATGGAGTCTGCTCCAATGGGACAGCTTGCATTTTCCTCAGCTGCCAGTGCCTCATAAAATGAAACCTCCACTGCTCTTCCCGCCACACATTTAAAACCTCTAATCTGTTTGTCCCAATGCCTCAAATCGTAATCCAGAGATTATTATCTCCAAAGTTCTGCTTCTTAATTCGGACCGAACTCCTCAAACTCTCTCAACAGGATCTCATTCCTAGTTCTACCTATGTCATTGGTTCCTAGGTGGACCGTGACAACTGGATCCCTCCGCTCTCAATCCAAGTTCTTCTCCAGCTGTAAGGAGATCATAGAATCACAAAATAGCTACAGGACAGAAGGAGGCCATTCAGCCTGTTGTGTTTGTGCTGGCTCTCTGCAAGAGCAGCTCACCTAATCGCACACCACTGACTTTTACCCGTCACCCCACAAAGATTTTCTCTTCAGCTAATTATCCAATTTCCTTTTGAAAGCCTCAATTGAATCTGCCTCCACCACACTCTCCGGCAGCGCATTCCAGATCCTAACCGCTGGCTGTGTAAAAATGTTTCTCCTCGTGTCGTGGTTGATTTTTGCAAATCAATTTAAATCATTGTCCTCTGGCTGTGGATCGTTCCAGCACTGGGAACATTAAATAGTTCTCTTTAATCCTGGCAATGGGCAGGCAACACAACCGTCGGAAGTCAAAATCCTGATGATGGCTGCAGAAAAGAATGTCTATCCTCCTGTTAGATTCTGTGTGTTTTCTGGGCCACCTTACTCTAGTTTCTAGTGAATCTGTAGCACAAAGCTAGCAATCTGTCTCACAGAGGCCCTCCTGCATCCACACTATAGATGAAGTTTTATTCTGTAACTAACCCCGAGCTGTACCTATCCTGGGAGTGTTTGATGGGGACGGTGTAGAGGGAGCTTTACTCTGTATCTAACTCCGTGCTGTACCAGTCCTGGGAGTGTTTGATGGAGACAGTGTAGTGGGAGCTTTACTCTCTATCTAACGCTGTGCTGTACCTGCCCTGGGAGTGTTTGAAGGGGACAGTGTAGAGGGAGCTTTATTCTGTATCTAACCCCGTGCTGTACCTATCCTGGGAGTGTTTGATGGGGACGGTGTAGTGGGAGCTTTACTCTGTATCTAACGCTGTGCTGTTCCTGCTCTGGGAGTGTTTGAAGGGAACAGTGTAGAGGGAGCTTTACTCTATATCTAACCCCGTGCTGTACCTGTCCTGGGAGTGTTTGATGGAGACAGTGTAGAGGGAGCTTTACTCTGTATCTAACACCGTGCTGTACCTGTCCTGGGAGTGTTTGATGTTGACAGTGAAGAGGGAGCTTTACTCTGTATCTAACCCCGTGCTGTACCTGCTCTGGGAGTGTTTGTTGGGGACAGTGTAGAGGGAGCTTTACTCTGTATCTAACGCTGTGCTGTACCTAATCCAAGACTGATGTTAAAATTAACAACGTTCTATTTCCACACTCCCATCTCTCATCTAGATGAACACAAAACTCTCAAAAATAAACAAAGTTCTGTTTGCAATCTCGTCTTGATCCTTCCAAAACAGGAAACATTTGGACTAAATTGGTTCTTGGCAGCAAGAGTGTCAATGAGTGCCTCTCAGAACGAGTGCGTCACCCGACTCTGTTAAACACCTCAAGCTGAGTATCGGTACATTACTATCTGAGTGTTACCAGCAATTAGAGAAAATAAAATATTCAGTTGTTTGCTTTTCACATTCTTCTACCACGCAGACTTAAATACTGAAAGCATGAGGTAGCACAAAGCTCGATCTGTTTAGAAACATGCTTCTCGATTTCTCTGTGGACACAGCTCAATTTTAGCATCAAAACTCAAAAGAGAAACAGTGATTAGATTGCTGAAGCCAATTCCTCAATATCAGGAGAAATTTATTTCTCTATTTCTCTACCCTCCTCTCACAGTCGCTCACTGCCTCATAAAGGGGGAAGGCGATGGTGTAGTTGTATTGTCGCTGGACTAGTAATCCAGTGGTCCAGGGTAATGCTCTGGGAATCTCATCATGGCATCCAATAAAAATCTGGAATTAAAATTCTAATGATGATCATGAAACAGTTGTTGTTAAAAACCCATCTTTAATGTCCCTTAGGGAAGGGAATCTGCTGTTCCTTACCTGATCTGGCCTACATGTGACTCCAGACCCACATCAATGTGGTCATTTCTTAAATGGCCTTGCAGGTATCAAATGGCTATGAAGCCTAAAGTAATGAGACCGGGCGGGACCACTCAGCATCGACCTAGGCACCGGGTATGACAATAGCAAACCCAGCCCTGTCGACCCTGCAAAGTCCTCCTTACTAACATCTGGGGGCTAGTGCCAAAATTGGGAGAGCTGTCTCACAGACTAATCAGGCAACAGCCTAACATAGTCATCCTCACAGAATCATACCTTACAGATAATGTCCCAGACACCACCATCACCATCCTTGGGTATGTCCTGTCCCACTGGCAGGACCTCCCCAGCAGAGGTGGTGGCACAGTGGTATACAGTCGGGAGGGAGTTGCCCTGGGAGGCCTCAACATCGACTCCGGACGTCATGAAGTCTCATAGCATCAGGTCAAACATGGGCAAGGAAACCTCCTGCTGATTACCATGTACCACCCTCCCTCAGCTGATGTACCAGTGCTCCTCCATGTTGAACACCACTTGGAGGAAGCACTGAGGGTAGAAAGGGAGGGAACCAACAACAGGGAAAATATACTCGACCTCATCCTCACCAACCTGCCTGCCGCAGATGCATCTGTCCATGACAGTATCGGTAGGAGTGACCACCGCAGTCCTTGTGGAGACAAAGTCTTGTCTTCACGTTAAGGATACCCTCCATCATGTTGTGTGGCACTATCACTGTACCAAATGGGATTTTGAACAGAGCTAGCAACTGAAGACTGGGCATCCATGAGGCGCTGTGGGCCATCAGCAGCAGCAGAATTGTACTCAAACACAATCTGTAACCTCATGGCCCGGCATATCCCCCACTCTACCATTACCACCAAACCAGGGGATTAACCCTGGTTCAATGAAGAGTGCAGGAGGGCATGTCAGGAGCAACACCAGGCATACCTAAAAATGAGGCGTCCAACCTGGTGAAGCTATAACACAGGATTACTTGCATGCCAAACAGCATAAGCAGCAGGTGACAGTCAGACCTAAGCGATCCCACTACCAGCGGATCAGATCTTAAACTCTGCAGTCCTACCACATCCAGTCGTGAATGGTGGTAGACAATTAAACAAATCATCAGAGGAGGAGGCTCAACAAATATCCCCATTCTCAATGATGGAGGAGCCCAGCACATCAGTGCAAAAGTTAAAACTGAAGCATTTGCAACAATCTTCAGCCAGAAGTGCTGAGTGAATGATCAATCTAGGCCTCCTCTTGAGGTTCTAGCATCACAGATGCCAGTCTTCAGCCAACTCGATTCACTCCATGTGATATTAAGAAATGGCTGAAGGCACTGGATACAGTAAAGGCTATGGGCCGTGACAATATTCCGGCAACAGTATTGAAGACTGGTGCTCCAGAATTTGCCGCGCCCTTAGCCAAGCTGTTCCAGTACAGCTACAACACTGGCATCTACCCGGCTAGGTGGAAAATTGCCCAGGTGTGTCCTGTACACAAAAAGCAGGACAAATCCAACCCAGCCAGTTACCGCCCAATCAGTCTACTCTCAATCATCAGTAAAGTGATGGAAGGGGTCATCAACAGTGCTATCAAGTGGCACTTGCTGAGCAAAAAATAAAAAATTGGGATGGGCAATAAACGCCGGCCTAGCCAGCAAGACCCACATCCCATGAATAATAAAAAAAGTGCATGTGGGTGCCAGGGTGGTTTATTTATTATTGTCAGTGGCATAGAATCTGACCCATGTTAGAATGGGAGCTAATGCATCCCAAACCACTGTCTTGCAACATCACTGTCACTCAGGGAAATCAGCAGATATGATCAACGTTTTAACCATGGACACTCTCTTCCTGGACCACAAGCACTCTCTGGTGAGATTGCTTCCTCTCTACATCCAGTAGTGAGGTTGTTGATGGCTATTAAGGGCGTTACTTGTCATTGGGGGTGCCAAATATTTGCAATCTGTCTGTGCCTGAGCTGTCAGACTGCCTGCCAATGCCCACAATGTAGAATGGTTTCTCAGAGCATGGTCACATTGCTCTGGTCTCCAACGTTATCACTGGTGTCTGAATCTTCCCAGCTGTACAAATGGTATGAATTCAGAAAGAAAGAACTTCCATTTATATAACACCTGCCATGATCGCAAGACATCCCAAAGCGGTTTACAATTAATGAAGCACTTTTGAAGTGTAGTCACTGCTGTAACATGACCAGCAATTTACACATGCCGAGGTCCCATAACTAGCAATGTGATAGTGGCCAGATAATCTGTTTTGCTTGTGATGTTGATTGAGGGATAAATATTGGCCGGGACACCAGGGAGAACTCCCCTGCTCTTCTTCAAAATAGCGTAATGGAATCTTTTACATCCACCTGAGAGAGCAAACGGGGTTTCAGTTTAAGGTCTCATCTGAAAGATAGCACCTCTGACAGTGCGGCACTCCCTCTGTACTGCACCGGAGTTTCAGCCTCGATTTTTATAGTCAAGTCTCTGGAATGGGTTGTGAACCCACAACGACCGGCTGACTCAGAGGTGAGCAAGGCACCCACTGAGTCATGTTGACAGGCATAAACACGAGCACACGCAGCATGTTCCCATCATATAAATATGACATGACAAAGGGAATGCGAGAAGCAAGAGAATCTGTATTTAATTAGCCTGTCAGGCCCCAATCTACAACTGGAACTCCGTGATTAATTTAAGAGAACTCAGTTTTTCTAGTCATGATCTCTTCCTTCCCCCCTCCAGTCGTTAACCCTCATTCTGTTGATTGTGCCCTTCCTGCCAGCTAACCTCTAATTTCCTGAAATGTTAACCTGTACATTCGAGAAGATTGGACATTCTAGTCTCCCATTATTCACAAAGCAATCTCAGCCAATCTACTACAGGCCAGTTTCCTGGTCCAATCCAACAATGAAAGCCCTTTCATTCTTTACTTTAGGTATGAACTGTGGCTCAATGCGTAGAATGCTTGTCTCTGAGTCAAAAGGTTGTGGGTTCAAGTCCTCCTCCAGAGGCTTCAACACAAGGTCTAGTCTGACATTCACAATGTTGGAACTGAGAGAGTGTCCAAGGTGCCATCGTTTGGACAAAACATTAAACCAAGGCCTCGTCTGTCCTCTCAGGTAGATGTAAAAGCATAGATTTAAAGTAAATGGTGAAATGATTAGAAGGAAGTTGAAGAGAATCTTTTCACTCAGAGGATGGTGGGGGTCTGAAACTGCCTTAAAGGGTGGCAAAGGCAGAAATTCTTGTCATAGTTGAAAAACAGGGGTGAGCAATTAAAGTGCCGTAAACTACAGGGCTACAGACCAATGGCTGGGAGGTGGGATTTGTCTGGGTGGCACTTTTTCAGCTGGCATGATGGGCTAAATGGCCTCCTTCTGTGCCATAAATCTGTGTTTTCAAGTTTTATACTATTTTGACGAGTTGTCAAAGAGTTCTCCCCTGTGTGCTGGCAAATATTTATCCCTCAACAAACGCCACTAAAGCAGATTATCAGGTCATTTATCTTATTGTTACTTGTGGGGCTGCAGTGTGTAAAAATTGGCTGCTGTGCTTCCTACCTTACATCAGTGACTACACTTCAAAGTATTTCAATGGCTATGAAGCATTTGGGACACCCTGAGATAGTTAAAGGCATTATAGAGAGAAATATGTCAAAATGGTTTTCTAATCTTATTCAAAAATGGAAAAGCTACATTGTGGACATTGGCTGCATTTTTGGGCATCTGATCTTAAAATTAACATTGATGGGAGGAGGTCATTCAGCCCCTCAAGTTGGTAAAACCATTCAATTAGATCATGGTCAATCTGTATCTTAACTTCAGCTACACATTGTGGTTCCACAACCCTTAATCCCTTTACCTAACAAAAATCTAACAATCTCAATTTTGAAATCTTTAATTAACTCTCAGCCTCAAGGTGATCCGATTGAAACATATAAGATACATACGAACATACGAATTAAGAGCGGGAGTAGGCCATTCAGCCCCTCGGGCCTGCTTCATCATTCAATAAGATCATGGCTGATCTGAATGTAAACTCAACTCCACATTCCTGCCTACCCCCGACAACCTTTCACCCCCTTGTTAATCAAGAATCTATCTAGCTCTGCCTTAAAAATACTCAAAAACTCTGTTTCTACCACCTTTTGAGGAAGAGGGTTCCAAAGACTCACTACCCTCTGTGAGAAAAAAAATTCTCCTCGTCTCTGTCTTAAATGAGCAGCCCCTTATTTTTAAACAATGAGCCCTGGTTCTAGATTCTCCCACAAGAGGAAACATCCTCTACACATCGGCCCTGTCAAGACCCCTCAGTGTCTTAAAGGTTTCAATCAAGTCACCTCTTACCCTTCTAAATTCCAGTGGATACAAGCCTAACCTGTCCAGCCTTTCCTGGTTGGAATAAGTATGATAGCAAGAAATGATCTTGGATCGGAAGATGTAGAATCCATATGGGTGGAGGTAAGAAATAACAAGGGGAAGAAGACACTGGTGGGAGTAGTCTATAGGCCCCCTGACAGTGGCTATACTGTCAGACAGAGAATAAATCAGGAGATAATGAGGGCATGTAAAAATGACAGTACATTAATCATGGGTGACTTTAATCTTCATGTAGATTGAGAAAATCAAATTGGCTGAGGTAGGCACAAGCAAGTGTGTATTTGGGACAGTTTCCTAAAACAATATGTTGTGGATCCAACCAGGGATCAGGCTATTTTGGATCTGGTAATGTGTAATGAGACAGGTTTAATAAATGCTCTCAGAGTAAAAGTCCCCTGGACCTCATGGGTTGCATCCTAGGATATTAAAGGAAGTAGCTACACAGATAGTGGATGCACTGGTGGTAATCTTCCAAGAATCCTTAGATTCTACAAAAGTCCCAGAAGATTGTAAAACAGCCAATGTAACACCCTTATTCATAAAAGGGAGGGAGACAAAAAACATGTAACTATAGGTCAGTTAACTTAACATCCGTCATTGGGAAAATGTTAGAGTCTATTATAAAGGATGTAATAGCAGAGCATTTAGAAATGCTTTGGTATAATCAAGCAGAGTCAGCATGGCTTCATGAAGGGGAAATCATGCCTGACACATTTATTAGAATTCCTTGAGGAGGTAACATGCAGGATAGATAAAGGGGAACCAGTAGATGTAATATATTTGGATTTCCAAAATGCATTCGATAAGGTACCGCCCATAAGGATACTTAATAAGATGAGAGCCCATGGTGTTAGAGGTAGTATATTAGCATGGATAGAGGATTGACTAACTCATAGAAGACAGAGAGTTGGGATAAGGGGGGCATTTTCAGGATGACAACCTGTAACTAGTGGAGTGCCACAGGGATCAGTGCCGAGGCCACAATTATTTACAATATATATTAATGACTTAGCTGAGGGAAGCAAATGTACTATCGCCAAGCTTGCAGTTCACACAAAAATAGGTGGGAAGGCAAGCGGTGAGGATGACACAAAGAGTCTACAGAGGGATATAGGCAGGTTAAGTGGGTGGACAAAAACGTGGCAGATGGAATATAATGTGGGAAAATGTGAGGTTATGCATTTTGGTAGGAAGAATAGAGAAACTGAATATTATTTAAATGAAGAAAGACTGAAGAAAGCTGCAACACAGAGGGATTTGGGGGTCCTCGTGCATGAATTCCAAAAAGTTAACATACAAGTTCAGGAGGAAATAGGGAAGGCAATCTGCCGAAGGGTCATGAAGACTCGAAACGTTAACTGATTTCTTCTCCACCGATGCTGCCAGACCTGCTGAGTTTTTCGAGGTAATTCTGTTTTTGTTTTGGATTTCCAGCATCCGCAGTAGCTTTTAGCTTTTTATTTTTAAGGCAAATGGAATGTTGGCCTTTATTTCAAAGGGAATGGGGTATAAACATAGGGAAGTCTTGCTGAAACTATACAAGGCACTAGTTAGAACACACCTAGAATACTGTGAACAGTTTTGGTCCCCTTATCTAAGGAAAGATATACTGGCATTGGAGGCAGTTCAGAGAAGGTTCACTAGGTTGATCCCAGGTATGGAGGGATTTTCTTATGAGGAGAAGTTGAATAGGTTGGGCCTGCACTCATTGGAGTTTAGAAGAATGAGAGACGACCTTATTGAAATATAAAAGATTCTTAGGGTGCTTGACAGGGTACATGCTGAGAGATTGTTTCCCCTTCTGGCAGAGTTGAGGACCAGAGGGCATAATCTCAGAGCAAGTGGTCACCCACTTAAGACAGAGATGAGGAGGAATTTCTTCTCTCAGAAGGTAGTGAATCTGTGGAATTCTTTACTGCAGAGGGCTGTAGAGGCTGGGTCGTTAAGTATATTCAAGGCTGAGATAGACAGTTTTTAATCAGTAAGGGAATCAAGGGTTATGTGGGAAAGTCAGGAAAGTGGAGTTGAGGATGATCAGATCAGCCATGATCTCATTGAATGGCGAAGCAGATTTGATGGGCCGAATGGCCTTCTTCTGCTCCTACGTCTAATGGTCTTAAGGATACAAGCCTAACCTGTCCAACCTTTCCTCATAAGATAACCCGCCCATTCCTGGTCTTAGTCTAGCAAACCTTCTCTGAATTGCTTCTAACGCATTTACATCTTTCTTTAAATAAGGAGACCAGAGTACAGTACCCAATACTCCAGATGTGGTCTCACCAATCCTCTGTACAACTAAAGCATAACATCCCTACTTTTGTAATCAATTCCCCTTAAAATAAATGATAAGATTCTATTAGCTTTCCTAATTACCTGCTGTACCTGCATACAAACCTTGTGATTCATGCACTAGGACACCCAGATCAGTCTGAATCTCAGAGCTCTGCAATCTCTCACCATTTAGATAATATGCTTCGTTTTTATTCTTCCTGCCAAAATAGACAATTCCACATTTGCTCACATTATACTCCATTACATTCCTGAGGGATCTCGACAGGGTGGATACTGGGAGGACATTTCCCCTTGTGGGAGAGACCAGAACTAGGAGACGCAGTTTAAAAAAAAGAGGTCTCCCATTTAAGACGGAGATGAGGAGAAATGTTATCTCACGGAGGGTCGTGAGTCTGTGGAGCTCTCTTCTCCAGAGACTGGTGCAGGCAGGGTCATTGAATATTTTTTAAGGCTGAAGTAGATAGAGTCTTGACTGACAAGGGAGCCAAAGGGTATGGGAGGATAGGCAGGAAAGTAGAGTTAAGGCCACAATCAGGTCAGCCATGATCTTATCAAATGGCAGAGCAGGCTCGAGGGGCCAAATGGCCTCGTCCTGCTCCTAATTCCTATATTCGTATGTAACAGCTTATTTTGAGGGGGTAGAGTCCCAGATTCCTAAATCCCTTTGTATTTCCTGACATCACACCTGAACAGTCTGGCTCTTGTTTTAAGGTTGTTGCCTTTGCCAACACCAGAGGAAATAGTTTCACTATGTCTACTCATTAATCATCTTAAAGATCAGTGCCCAAAAGAACTGGGGCGGGGGGGGGTGGATGGTCGGTGAAGGTTTGTGGGGCGGTGTAAGTGTCGCTGATTTGCAGTGGCAACAAGTGGGCATGGGGAAGGGGTGGGCGGGTGACCCCTCCGCCACTGTTGGCCTTGCCTTCAGCCAGCCAAGCCCCAAGTTCTGGAAATCCCTCTCTAAACCCCTCCTCCTCTCCATCCTATATAAAATGCAAGATTGAAGGCCTTAGTGGACGGTTGAAGGACTGAAGGGGGAGATTGTCGGGTGATTGTAAGGGTCAAGGGGCAGGGGTGTCTGACCATGGCCAGGGGCTTAGGGGCATGCCCAGAACAGACACAATGGGTCCACGTGTAGATGGAAAGGTATTTGTCTCCTAATCTTGCAGCTCTCAACTTGATTTAGGCAGCAGATTTCCTGAGGCCTGCAAAACCCAATGTCCGACATTAAATTTTAAATGATGAATACAATGAGGCACTCAGCCTCATTGCCACCAGACTTTAGGAAGGTTATCAGGCCTTGCAAAGGGTGGAGAGCAGATTTGCCAGAATATTTTAATTTATTTATTTATTCGTTCATGGGATGTGTCTGTCGCTGGCTGGGCCAGCATTTATTGCCCATCCCTAATTGCCCTTGTGAAGGTGGTGGTGAGTTGCCTTCTTGAACCGCTGCAGTCCATGTGATGTAGGTACACCCACAGTGCTGTTAGGGAGGAAGTTCCAGGATTTTGACCCAGTGATAGTGAAGGAACGGCGATATATTTCCAGGTCAGGATGGTGAGTGGCTTGGAGGGTAACCTCCAGGTGGTGGTGTACCCATGTGTCTGTTGCCCTTGACCTTCTAGATGATAGTGGTCGTGGGTTTGGAAGGTGCTGTCGAAGGAGCCTTGGTGAGTTGCTGCAGTGCATCTTGTCGATGGTACACACTGCTGCTACTGTGTGTCGGTGGTGGAGGGAGTGAATGTTTAAGGTGGTGGAAGAGGTGTCAATCAATGAGGCTGCATTGTCCTGGATGTTGTTGGGCTTCTTAAGTGTTGTTGGAGCTACACTTGTCCAGGCAAGTGGGAAGTATCCCATCACACTCCTGACTTGTGCCTTGTAGATGGTGGACAGGCTTTAGGGAGTCAGGAGATGAGATAATCACCTCAGATTTCCCAGCCCCTGACCTGCTTTTGTAGCCACAGTGTTTATATGGCTAGTCCAGTTCAATTTCTGGTCAATGGCAACTCACAGGATGTTGATAGTGGCGGATTCAGTGATGGTAATGCCAGTGAACATCAAAAGGAGATGGTTAGATTCTCTCTCGTTGGAGATGGTTATTGCCTGGCACTTGTATGGCATGAATGTTACTTGTCACTTATTAGCCCAAGCCTGGATGTTGTTCAGGTCATGCTGCATTTAGACATGGACTGCTTCAGTATCTGAGGAGTCGCGAATGGTGCTGAACATTGTGCAATCATCAGCGAACATCCCCACTTCTGATCTTATGATGGAAGGAAGGTCATTGATGAAGGAGCTGAAGATGATTGGGCCGAGGACACTACCCTAAGGAACTCCTGCAGTGATGTCCTGGAGCTGAGATGATTGACCTCCAACAACCACAACCATCTTCCTTTGTGCTAGGTATGACGCCAGCCAGCGGAGAGTTTTCCCCCTGCTTCCTATTGACTTCAGTTTTGCTAGGGCTCCGTGATGCCACACTTGGTGAAGTGCAGCCTTCACCTCAAGGGTAGTCACTCTTGCCTCACCTCGAGTTTGACTCTTTTGTCCGTGTTTGAACTAAGGCTGTATTGAGGTCAGGAGCTGAGTGACCCAAACTGGTCACTGACGGAACCCAAACTGAGTGACAGTGAGCAGGTTATTGCTAGGTAAGTGCCGCTTGATAGCACTGTTAATGACCCCTTCCATTACTTTACTGATGATCAAGAGTAGACTGATGAGGCGGTAATTGGCTGGGTTGGATTTGTCCAGCTTTTTGTGTACAGGATATATCTGGTCAATTTTCCACATAGCCGGGTAGATGCCAGTGTTGTAGCTGTACTGGAACAGCTTGGCTAGAGGTGCAGCAAGTTCTGGAGCACAAGTCTTCAGTACTATTGCAGGAATATTGTCAGGCCCATAACCTTTGCAGTATCCAGTGTCTTCAGCCATTTCTTGATATCATGTGGGGTGAATCAAATTGGCTGAAAACTGGCATCTGTAATGCTGTGGGGGGAGGCCAAGGTGGATCATCCACTTGGCACTTCTGGCTGAAGATAGTTTGAGAGGTGAGGGACTTTCATTGCTGGAGAGACTAGAGAAGCTGGGGTTGTCCTCCTTAGAGCAGAGAAGATTAAAGGGAGATTTAATGGATGCGTTCACGATCAGAAATAGTTTTGATAGAATAAATAAGGAGGAACTGTTTCCACTGGCAGGACAGTCAGAAACTGGGGTGCACAGATTTAAGGTAATTGGAAAAAAGAAACAGAGAGGAGATTAGGGGATTTTTATTTTAACACAGCCAGTTGTTGTGATGTGGGACGTGCTGCCTGATATGACGGTGGAAGCAGATTCAACAGTAACTTTCAAAAGGGATTAAATAAATTGGATAAATACTTGAGAAGGAACAATCTGCAGGGATATGGGTAAAGAGCAGGAAAATGGAACTGACCGGTTAGATCTTTCAAAGGACTGGCAGGCCAAATCGCCTCTTTCTGTGCTGAGTGGTGAATTCTATGACAAATAATTTAAATAGGGAAATTTAGAAATCTAAAGAGAAAAGTCAAGGCAATGGATCACTTTAGCAATTTAGGTAAAGACAAGCAGTGTGACAAGGGACACAGAGTTTAACAGTAATAATGCACCAGTAATAGAGGCCAAAGTAGGGAATAATGGTAAAAATTTAAAGTCATAGGCTCTTTATCTGAATACATGAAGCATTTGTAACAAGATAGATAAACTAGTGTCGTATAAATAGAGATAAATGGGTTTGATTTTATAGCCATTACATAATTGAGGTGGCCAAGCTTGGGAACTTAATATTCCATTTCGAAAAGACAAACAAGGTGGAAAAGGAAGGGTCAGGGGCGGGCCTGATAATAAAGGATAACATGAGGATAGCAGTGAGGAAGGATCTTGACTTGGAAAAGCAGGAAGTAGGATCAGTATGGGTGGAGATAAGAAATAGTAAGGGTCAGAGAACATCAGTGGGAGTAAGCTGTAGACTGCCTAACAGTAGTTATATCAATTGAGAGAATTTCCTGAGCGGCAGTGACTGCTGGACTGCCTCTCCGCTGCTGCTTTTCCCTGGCACGCCAGATCTCCGTATCTTGGGCTGAGACCTCCAGTCCCAGCTCCTCCAGAAACGTGGAGATTACAGTCCCTAGAAGAGCTTCAATGTAGCCCGGAGCGTCGGCGGAAGACAAGCCACTTCCACGTTTGACTGCACTAGCGGCCATACTCTGGTGAGCAAAGAGTTTAAATGTCGAAAGCTATTTGGAAAACTATGGAGTGAAACTCAGTGTGTAAAGGGGTAGAGTGGGTAAGGAGGTAGGGTGGGTAAGGTAAGTGGGTAGGGCGGCAGGGTGGATAGGATGGCAGGTGGGTAGGGAGGCAGGTCGACAGTTGGGTGGAGCTGCAGCTGGATGAGGGGGTAGAGGAGCAGCTGGATGAGGGGGTAGAGTGGCAGGTGGGCAGGGTGGCAGGTGGGTAGGTGGGGAGAGTTGGATTGGGAGGAGTTGTCATGTTGGGAGCTAGTCAGGTTGGGTTGGGAAGAGTCGGGTGGTAGTATCAGGTCATGTTGGGGGATGTCAGACAATTGGGGGGAGTGGGGTGGTGGGATCGGGTCAGGTCAGGCCCGGGTCGGGGTGGGAGTCAGGCTGTCAGCGTGAGTGATTGGGGAGTCAGTTCTATAGTTACCCAGGAATTGGGCCAGGATTTTTCTGTCTACCTATTCAGGTAAAAACGTCAGAGCTGTCCGATCTCCGGCTAACTCAGGGTTGGAGACTTTTTCAAAGGAGGGGAATTGGAGCAGAGGAATTGCCCATCGAAGTTCAAACTTTCCCAGGCAATTCCCACAGAGTCACAGCATTGGGACCTCCAAGGGGTCCGAGCGGTAGTGCATCTTCCAGGGTACATCCAGTCTCTGACAATCTGGAGACCGGAAGGTCTGGGCCAGAGTATTAATCAAGAAAAATAGGAGCTTATAACAAATATAGTACAATACCCGTGAGGGGACTTATATAGACTGGACAAGTCAAACTGGCAAAAATAACCTGGAGCATGAGTTCATGACAGTTTCCTCGAACAATATTTTGTGAAAGAAACCAGTGGTGAGGTTCTGTTAAATCTTGTGTTGTGTAATGTGATAGTGTTAATTAATAATCTCATAGTAAATTATCCGATGTGCAATGATCATAATATGATAGGAATACACATTCAATATAAGAATGACATACTTAAGTCAGAAACAAGAATTTTCAACTTAAATAAAGCCAATTACATAGGTGTCAAGTGGTATGTTGGATAAGGTTGATTGGGAGATTTAATTAAAAGATACGATAGTAGATAAACAGCAGAAAACATTTAAAGAAATGATTCAAAATTCTCAATGAAAATATATTCCATTGAGAAACAAAAACAGCTTGGGAAAGTAATCCATCCATGGTTGACTAAAGAAGTTAAGATTAAAAGCAGAGACTTGTAATGTTGAGGGTTGGGAGAGGCTTAGAAACCAACAAAAGCTGTAACAAAAAGGGAAAAACTAGAATGAGAGTAAATGATCAAGAAATATAAAAACAGATTGTATAACTTTTACAAATAAGTAAAATGGAAGAGAGCAGCATAAGTAAATATTGGTCCCTTAGAGGCCACAGGAGAAATTATAATGGGGAATAAGGAAATGGCAGAGACATTAAACAATATTTTGCATCCATATCCATAATTGGAAGACACTAAAAAGCATAGTGGGAAACCAGGGACTAATGAGAAAACTTAAAGTAATTAATTATCAGTGGAAAGAAAGTACGAGTGAAACTAATGGGAATAAAAGATGACAAATTCCCTGAACCAGACATACTGGATATAATTTTGGACATATTGGATATAATGGTCCAAAATTTACCAATTTCTAGAATGGTCGCTGTGGATTAGAAGGTAGAAATGTCACATCGCTATTCGAGAAAGAAGGGCGAGAGAAAGCAGGATACTATAAGACTGTTAATGCTGGAATTCTTTATTAAGGAAGTGTTAATGAAGCACTTAGAAAATCTAAGAGCACCTGATTAAGCAGGGGTTTTAAGAAAGAAAGATCGTGTTTGACAAATTTACTAGAAATTTCTGAGGGCATAATAAAAAGGTTAATGGGGAACTGGCGGTTGTAGTATATTTGGGTTTTCAGAAGGCATTCAATTAGGTGTCACATAGTAAATCACAACACAGGATATGCCCTCATGGGATGGGGAGTAATATATTAGCATGGATTGAGGATTGGTTAACAGGCAGGTGTCATGAAAATATAATTTTCATGATATTATTGTGATTTATTGTAAAGGTAGGTTAATAGTGGGGTTTGGATTAGTTTCTCTGCGTGGATGTGTGTGTGTGGGGGGATTTAATTGAATTCGAGGCAGCTGGTCTGGAGCTTTTGAGTGATCAAAAAGGAAGCTAGGTTTGAAAATGCTAAATACATAAACATGGCTGAAGTTTTAGAATGTGAGGTGTGAGGAACATTTGTATTTTTAGATAAATTAGGTTAGTTTGAATTTCAAAGAGATGGTAAGATGTTACACAGCTATAAATTAAGCCAAACAGTTTGTTTATTTTTCCCCAAAGGTTACTGATAATATGAGTACTATGAAAGATTTATATTATGAGTAAAGTAAAGCTGCAAAGGCATATTGGAACAATGGAATTTACATTAAAAAGGGAGGAACATGTATAAAGGAGATGAGGTTGTGGTAAAGGGGGAAGGAATTCTAAGATCTAACACAAGTGTGAAAAGCCTCCAGCCTGTATGTATCAAGGTGCTGTCTATAGGAGCCAAAGCTAAGAAAACTTATTGCGAATATCACTGTACAGGGTATTGTGCGTTTTGTCTGGGTCTGTTGAAATGTTTCTGTTTTTATTGTTGCCTTAATGGAGGTATAACTGGGAGTCAGATTAATTAGGGTATTTAGGCATTATTATAGTAGTAATTTATAGACCTATGTGTCTGCTTAAAATTGTTTATTTTATTAATAAATGTTTAATTTAGATTTGTAAAAAAAACCCTTTAAGCCTCAGTAGGCTTATTGCTATTAAATTCAAGGCATGCATCTTGAAATAAAATACAAATTGCAAAACAGTTGTGGCAGTTGTTTCAAGTTTCCCTCTGGAATTTGAGCAGCTCAACATTTACCATCCGCTGTGCCATAACACAGGAAGCAGAAAGTAGGGATAAATTGGGTGTTTTGAGGGTGGGAGGCTGCAATCTGTGAAGTGCCATTGGGATCAGTGCTGGGGTCTCAGCTATTTACAATCTATATTAATGAGGGGATTGAGAGTGATGCTTCCAAGTTTGCTGACAACACAAAGCTAGGTGGGAAATCAAGCTGTGAGGAGGACACAAAGAAGTTGCAAAGAGATATAGACAGGTTAAGTGAGTGGGCATTATGGTGGCAGAAAGGGGGAGATGGTGGTGTAGTGGGAGTGTCACTGGTCTCGTAATCCAGAGACCCAGGCTAATGCCCTGGGAGCCTGGGTTCAAATGGCAGCTGGTGGAATTTAATTTTTTTTAAAATCTGAAATTGGAAACTGGTCTCAGAAATGGTGACCGTGAAGCTAACATGGGTTTTTAAAACAATCAATCTGATTCGCTAATGTCCTTTAGGGAATCTGCCATCCGTACCTGGACTGGCCTACATGTGATTCCAGACCCATAGCAATGTGGTTGACTCTTAACTGCCCTATGAAATGGCCTAGGGCAATTAAGGATGGGCAACAAATGTTGGTCTTGCCAACTACGCCCTGGATAAAAAATATGGAGTATAACGTGGGAAAACGTGAGCTTATTCAATTTGGTAGGAAAAAAAACCTCAAAATATTTTTTTTTTAAATGGTGAGAGACTTGTAAATGTTGTTGATTTGGTGTCCTTGTGCAAGAAATACAGAAAGTTGGCATGCAAGAACAGACAGCAATTAGGAAGGTAAATGGTATGTTGGCCTTTATTGCAATGATATTGGAGTAAAATAGTACAGAAGCCTTGCTATGATTGTACAAGTCTTTGGTGAGACCTGGAGTATTGTGCACAGTTTTGGTCCCCTTATCTGAGGAAGGATATATACAGTAAAGGTTCACTAGATGGGTTGCTCAGATGAGAGGGTTGTCCTGTGATGGGAGATTGAGTAGAATGGGCCTGTATTCTCTGGAGTTTAGAAGAATGATAGGCGATCTTATTGAAACATACAAGTTTCTGAGGGGATTTAAACAGGGTAGATGCTGAGAAGCTGTTTCCCCCAGCTGGAGAATTTAGAACTAGGGGACATAATCTCAGGGTAAGGGGTTGATCATTTAGGATTGAGGTGAGGGGGAATTTCTTCGCTCAGGGATTATGAGTCTTCGGAATTTTCCACCTTAAGAGGGCTGTGGATCTCAGTTGATCAGTACATTTATGAATGAGATGGTAGATTTTTGGACTCTAGGAATCAAGGGATATGGGGGTTGGGCAGGAAAGTAGACTTGAGGTAGAAAATCAGCCATGATCTTATTGAATGGCGGAACAGGTTCAAGTAATCAAATGGCCTATTCCTGCGCCAATTTCTTGTGGTCTTAGGCTTTGAGTTATATCACTAGGTTAGGAAAGTGAACATCGGAGCACACGATTCCTGGTGTCAACAATTGAGTTACAAGGAAAGGCTGATGAAGCTGAGACTTTTCGCCCTTGAAAGGAGATGAAACTGAGAGGACCTTATAAAGTTCGAAGGAAATTAAATGGGATAGAGAAGTTAATATTGAGCATTGATTCAAGGTATGCCTGGATATTAGAACAAAGGGGCATAGGTTAGAACTGGGATAAGTTTAGGACAGATGTCAGGAAGGATTTCACACGTAGAGAGATTGACACTTATAATGGGCTGTGGGTAGCACAGTGGAGACTCACTGAACAACATAAATTGAACTTACATGATACCTTTAAAATGATAAACATTCCAAGGCGTTTCACAGAAACACAATCAAATAAAACTTGACACCGAGCCACGTAAGGTCAGATTAGGACAAGTGACCAAACTCTTGGTCAGAGAGATAGGTTTTAAGAGGGCCTTAAAGGTGGAGAGAGAGGTAGAGTGGTGAAGAGGTTGAGGGAATTCCAGAGCTGAGAGTATAGGCAACTGAAGGCATGTTGATGAACAGGATAAATACTGAAAAATAAGATTGAATGTGCCCAAGAAGTTTTGACATTCCTTAAATAGAAATGAAAATAGTAAAGCATCTGCTAGTGACAAAATATTCCCTATAAATGAATATCCCCTCAGTCTGCTTTCCGTATATTCCTGTGTAAAAATGTAGCATTAAAGTTGGATTGTATATCAATAAGTTTTTGGATTTTATTAAAGAACAGTTTGCATTTATATAGCACCTTTCACAACTTCACACCATCCCAGAGTGCTTTACCACCAACACATTGCTTTGAAAATATAGTCATTGTTGTAATGTAGGAAACGTGGCAGGCAATTTCAAACAGCAAGATTCCACAAACAGAAATGAGACAATGACCAGATAATCTGTTTTTGATGTCGGTTGAGGGATAAGCATTGATTTGTATTCATTGAGTGTTTAATTGTATTCAGGTGGTGGGATTAACTGGAAATAAACCTGTGCTCCTATCAGGCTGAAATTGTGGTTGTTAGGTTTGGAGGTATATGTTTGCAATATGTGTCTCTGAGAATAAAAGCTTATAAAGTGCATGAAGATCAGGTTCCAGTTCTACCCTAATATAAAAGCAAAATACTGCGGATGCTGGAAAGCTGAAACAAAAGCAAAAATACCTGGATAAACTCAGCAGGTCTGACAGCATCTGCGGAGAGGAATCCAGTTAACATTTCGAGTCCGTATGACTCTTCAACAGAACTAAGGAAAAATAGAAATGTGGTGAAATATAAGCTGGTAGAGGGGGGGTGGCGGTGGGACAGGTAGAGCTGGATAGGGGGCCAGTGATCGGTGGAGGCAAAGAAGAGATTGCCAAAGATGTCATAGACAAAAGGACAAAAGGGTGTTGACAGTGGTGATATTATCTATTATATTATCTATATGTTATCTACCTTAGATAATATCACCACCGTCAACACTCCTTTGTCCTTTTGTCTATGACATCTTTGGCAATCTCTTCTTTGCCTCTACCTATCACTGGCCCCCTATCCAGCTCTACCTGTCCCACCCCTCCCTCTACCAGCTTATATTTCACCTCATTTCTCCATTTCCTTAGTTCTGATGAAGAGTCATACGGACTCGAAACGTCAACTGTCTTCCTCTCCGCAGATGCTGTCAGACCTGCTGAGTTTTTCCAGTTCTACCCTTCTCCGCCTGGCTTGCTGATTCAATTTGAACAGTCAGCAAACTGGAGAGAATCCCCTGTTCTTCTTCAAAATAGTGCCATGGGATGTTTTACAGATCAGTTAGGGCCTTGATTTAATGTCTCCTACCCAGTACTACACTATAGTGTGGATTAGGCGCTCAAGTCTTTGGAGTAGGAATTGAATCCATAACCTCTAAAGTCAGAAATGGAAGTGTAATCCACTGAGTCACAGCTGACAGTTGCTCAGATTCAGCCGGTGAACAGTTAAATGGCTAATTTCTGTGGATCCTCTCATCCATTCAAACCATGCTCATCCTGTCAAATCTCAAGGCTCACAGATAAGATATCTCACTTTTCATCCAAAATATAAAGAAACTTTCAAACATTTTGTGTCTTCAGCTATACATTTTCAGAAACTTTAAAATCACAAGTTGGATGCAATCATGTTAATGTTTTGTGATTGAGCATGTCTATGAGTGTGTATCTGGGTGTGCCTTGTCTGTGTGTGGAGCTGAATGCCTGTCTGACTCTTTCTCTATAGGTTTTGTGGATATTTGTCCATATGACTAGTATATCCTGTGCTTTGTGTCCATCCCACACTGCTCTGTTTCAGAATCCATATACACCTTTCTGTATGTCAAAGTGGCCATTAGTTTATGTCTGGCTGATTTGATTGAGTAAATGTGTAGGTCCTTATGATAAAACCAGAAAATACCAGAAATGCTCAGCAGGCCAGGCATCCGAGTTTCTGCTTTTTGTCTGTATGTGTCTGGCCTTGTTCTATTTGTCTGTATCTCAATGTGAGTATTTATGTTCTACATATATGTCTCTAGGTGAGTATATTTATGTTATTTGTACCTGTATTGTGCAAGTCTGTATGTATTTACGTTCCTCATTGAGCCTCTGTGCATCTGTCTATGTCCGTCTGTCGGTTTTTTATATCAGTGTATAGGGTCTATGTGAACTTTAATATTTGTGTTTTTCTCACTGTCTGGGATTACTTATTTTGTTTCTTTCTGTGCAGTCTGCCTATCTCCAACTGTACCCCTGTGTCTGTGTGTGTATTTCTGTCCCTCTCTCTCTAACTCAATGGGTGTATTTCTGTCTCTCTGACCCTCCCGTTGGCCCTGAGACCGCTCGGCCCTGCTCCTTACCTCTATCCCGGGACGATTGGGTCCCTTGTGCTGTGGGCAATGACTCCTGTTTCTGGTAACTGCAGCACTTGCTGTTATCTTGAGACATTGAGACATCTGGTGTGACTGGAAGCGGAATATGTAGAATGAGTAAAGCGGCAAGCGCTCGTTAAACCGACCCTTTAAATCTGTCCTACACAATCTCAGGCGCTCCACTCAATAATTAACAACTTGTCCAAACGCGATTATGGGATGTCTGCCTTCAACCGCCTGAAACTTTCTCGAGTCTTCTGAATGAAACATGCAAGTTTTGTTTTTAAATCTCATCGATCTCTGAGTTAAGGCAAGTTTTGATTGAGTAGTTTAGAAAGTTCTTCAACTTTAGCTTACAAAAACTTTTAAAAGAAACTTGCAACTTTTTTCCAAACTTACTGCAAGTTTAGTCTCTCAGGAAGATTTTTTTAGTTCCTTGTCTGTGCATCTGATTCTTTCTGAGCTCCTCTGGGTCCCTCAGGCTGGAATTGGTTGAGGATTAAACTCTCCCACTGAGTTCAGTGGCCCCTTCACTTTCCGCCTTTCCCCCCCGAAGGTTCTCTCTTTCTGTCTTTCTCCTGAAGCGAGAGGCGGAAATCGCCTGGATTGCGGATTTCTCCGTTTCCTCCAGCAGGATCTACGCTTCCAGAAGAAATCTGCAACTCACTGAATGTTTACTCAGCCTCAGGGAAGAGAAAAAAAAATACACAAATAAAGCTGGCAACCAAAGTAGTGTGTGGTTCAAAATCTGATTGTGATCAGCAAGATGGAATCATCAGGCAGAGAAACTCAGAATTATTTGTTTGTTTTAATGTTAATTAACAACAACCCTCCTGACATTTGCAATTTTCTCTCTGCATCGTTTAGGGAGAAAGGATAAAGAGTCTTTTAACAAGTTACTTGAAACAGAAACACATTCCCAAGATTAGCCAGTGATTCTCAGGAAAATCAGAATCTGCAGGCAAACCAGAATGAGTAAACTTTTCGGTCCATTAGTCCCTCTCCAGGTTATCTTCCTGGTGAATCCCCCTCTCACACCACTCCGTCCACCCTCTCCCATCCCCTCCCCTCCCGCACCACCCCGTCCACCCCCTCCCATCCCTCCCACCCCGTTCGTCCTTTACATTAGGAGCAAAATAAGGAACTGCTATTTAGACACAAACTTTCACTTCCTGCAGATACATGAACTACTTGCCAGACAGTTATGTACTTTCAGATTGTTGTTAAATTGTTGACTGTTGTAGGAACCTGCTGCAACCAATTTCTTCACAGCCAGCTCCCACAAACAGCATTGTAACCAACATTTGATCTGTTTTAGTGATGCTGGGTCAGAGATAATTGATTATTGGGACAATGGGATAACTCGTTGTTCATTCATAAACGATGCCATAAACCTCTTGTATCCATCTGAACAGAGACAGAGCCTCAGTTTAACATCTTACCCAAAAATCGGTACCTCTGACAATGCAGCACTCCCTCAGAACAGCAGTGGATCAGCAGCCCAGATTGTATCTTTTAGAGGGACATGATCCAAAACCAAATCGTAAAAGAGCAAACTATGTAGGTATGAGGGCCGAGTTGGCTAAAGTAGATTAGGAAATTACATGAAAAGATATGATGGCAGACATACAAAGGCTAGCGTTTAAAGAATAGATACATAATTTGTAACAAATATGCATTCCTTTAAGGCACATAAAAACCCAAATAAAAAATGGTTCAGCTGTGGCTAACAGGAATTAAAGATAAAACAAAATGAAAGGAAGAGACTGATAATGTTACTAAAAGGAGTAGTAAGCCTGAATATTGGAACATTTTAGAAATCAGTAAATTTAAAGAGGGTGCAAGAACAAAGGGACCTAGCTGTATATGTGCATAAGTCATTGAAGGTGGCAGGACAGGTTGAGAGAGCGGCTAGTAAAGAATACAGTATCCTGGGCTTTATTAATAAGGGTCTAGGGTACAAGAGCAAGGAGGCTATGTTAAACTTGCATAAAACACTGGTTTGGCCTCAACTGAAGCATTGTGTCCAGTTCTGAGAGCCACATTTAGGAAAGATGTGAAGGCATTAGTGAGTGCAGAAAAGATTCACGAGAATGCTTCCAGGGATGGGGAGCTTCAGCTATGAAAATAGATTGAGAAGTTGGGACTGTTTTCCTTGGAGAAAAGAAGGCTGAGAGGAGATTTGATGGAGATGTTCAAAATCATGAGGGGTCTGGACTGTGTAGATAGGGACAAACTGTTCCCACTTGTGAAAGAATCAGGAACGAGAGGGTCAATATAGACTTTTTTTCCTTTATTCTTTCATGGGTTGTGGGTGTCACTGGCAAGACCAGCATTTATTACCCATCCCTAATTGCCCTTGAATTGAATGTCTTGCTTAGCCATTTCAGAGGGCGGTTAAGAGTCAACCACGTTGCTGTGGGTCTGGAGTCACATGTAGGCCAGACCAGGTAAGGATGGCTGATTTCCTTCCCTAAAGGACATTAGTGAACCAGATGGGTTTTTACATGGTATTTTCATGGTCACCCATTATTGAGACTAGCTTTATATTCCAGATTTATTAATTTAAAATTCATTCAAAATCCACCAACTGCCAGAGTGGATTCAAACTCATGTCACCATAGCATTAGCTGGGTCTTTAGATTACTAGTCGAGTGACATTACCACTACACCGCCATCTCCTTTTTATAAATGGGAAAGGGGAATCATGTTTGACAAACCTGTTAAAGTTTTTTGAAGATGTAACTGGCAGAATATATAAATATGTAAGTGGATGTGGTGTATTTAGATTTTCAGAAGGCTTTCAATAAGCTCCCACACAGGACGTTAGTAAACAAAATTAGAGCACATGGGATTGGGGATAATATCCTGGCATAGATTGAGAATTGGTTAATGAACAGAAAACAGAGAGTAGGAATAAGCCTAGTGAACCTTCTCAGGTTGGCAGGCTGTGACTAGTTGGGTACCACAAGGGTCAGTGCTAAAGGCCCCAGCTATTCACAATCTATATCAATGATTTGGAACCAATTTGGAACCAAATGTAATATTTCCAAGTTTGCTATTGCCACATAACTAGGTGGGAATGTGAGTTGTGAGGAGGATGCAAAGAGGTTTCATGGGGGTTTAGACAGGTAAGTGAGTGGGCAAGACATGGCAGATGGAATATAATGTTAAAAATGTGAAGCTATCCACTTTGGTAGGAAAAACAGAAAAGCAGAATTTTTTTTAATGATGAGAGATTGGGAAGTGTTGATGTCCAAAGATACCTGGGTGTCCTTGTTCATGAGTCACTGAAAGCTAACATGCAGGTGCAGCAGGCAATTAGGAAGGCAAATGGTATGTTAGCCTTTATTGAAAGAGGATTTGAGTACACGAATAAAGAGGTTTTGCTACAATTTTATAGAGTCTTGGTGAGACTGCACCTGGAGATTTGCGTAGCGTTTTGGTCTCTTTACGTCAGGAAGGATATACTTGCCATACAGGGAGTGCAGCAAAGGTTCACCAGACTGATTCTTGGGATGGTGGGATTGTCCTCTAAGGAGAGATTGAGGAGACTGGGCCTTTATTCTCTAGAGTTTAGAAGAATGCGAGGTGAGCTCATTCAAACTTGCAAAATTCTTACAGGGCTCAATAAGGTCGATGCAGGAAGGATGCACAGCCTCAGGGTAAGGGACCGGCCTTTTAGGAATGAGATGAGGAGGGATTTCTTCACTCAGAGGGCGGTGAATCTTTGGAATTCTCTACTCCAGAGGGCTGTGGAGGATCAGTCATTGAGTATGTTCAAGACAGAGATCGATAGATTTCTCGATAGTAAAACCATCAAGGGATGTGGGGATAGTGAGGGGGAAATGGCATTGAGGTAGAAGATCAGCTATGATCTAACTGAATGGTGGAGCAGGCTTGAGGGGCCAAATAGCCTACTCCTGCCGCTATTTCCTATGTAATTGGCAAAAGAAGCAATGGCGACACGAGGAGAAACTTTTTCATGCAGTGAGTGGATACATCTGGAATGCACTGCCTGGGAGTGTGGTGGAGGCAGGTTCAGCTGAGGCACTCAAAAGGGAATTAGACTGTTATCTAAAAAGGAAGAATGTGCAGGGTTATGGGGAGAAGGCGGGCACTAGGTGGGTTGCTCATTCAGTGAGCTGGTGCAGACCTGAGGGGCTGAATGGCCAGCTTCTGTACTGTAGCCATCCTGCGATCTTGTGATTCTGTGAAAGGATGATCGAGAAATTGATAAGAAAAGCAAACAACAGAGTAGACTAGCAAAAACAGATTTAAAACATTTCTACAGGTCAATAAATAGGAAGAGATTAGTGAAAGTAAACATGGGTCCATTAGAGGCAGGGACAGGTGAAAATATAATGGGAAATAAGGAAATGACAGAGACATTAAACAAGTGGCAGAAGGCAGAGGGTGATGGTTGAATGTTGTTTTTGCGATTGGAAGCCTGTGCTGAGTGGTATACTGCAGGGATCAGTGCTGGGACCCTTGCTATTTGTGGTGTATGTTAATGATTTAGACGTGAATATAGGAGGTATGATCAGTAAGTTCACAGATGACACGAAAATTGGTGGTGTCGTAAATAGTGAGGAGGAAAACCTTAGATTACAGGATGATATAGATGGGCTGGTAAATTGGGCAGAGCAGTGGCAAATGGCATTTAATCCTGAGAAGTGTGAGGTGATGCATTTTGGGAGGACTAACATGGCAAGGGAATACACAATGAATGGTGGGACCCTAAGAAGTACAGAGGATCAGAGGGACCTTAGTGGTACATGTCCATGAATCCCTGAAGGCAGCAGCACAGGTAGATAAGGTGGTTAAGAGGGCATATGGGATACTTACCTTTATCAGCCGAGGCATAGGAAGGTTATGTTGGAGCTGTATAAAATGCTAGTTAGGCCACAGCTGGAGTACTGTGTGCAGTTCTTGTCGCCACACTATAGGAAGGATGTGATTGCACTGGAGAAGGTGCAGAGGAGATTCACCAGGATGTTTTCTTGGCTGGAGTGTTTCAGCTATGAAGAGAGATGGATAGGCTAGGGTTGTTTTTCTTAGAGCAGAGAAGGCTGAGGGGGGACCTGATTGAGGTATACAAAATTATGAAGGGTATAGATAGGGTAGATAGGAAGGGGCTTTTCCCCTTAGCGGAGGTGTTAATAACCAGGGGGCATAGATTTATGGCAAGGGGCAGGAGGTCTAGAGGGGATTTGAGGAAATGTTTTTTTCACCCAGGCAGTGGTTGGAATCTAGAACACACTGCCTGAGGGGTTGGTAGAGGCAGGAACCCTCACAACATTTAAGAAATATTTAGATGAGCACTTAAAACACCATAGCATACAGGGCTAGGGGCCAAGTGCTTGAAAATGGGATTAGAATAGCTAGATGCTTGATGGCCGGCACGGACAGGATGGGCTGAAGGGCCTGTTTCTGTGCTGTATAACTCTATGACTAAGTATTTTTTATCTGTATTCAGGGCTGAAGAGACAAAAATCGTTCCGGAAATAATGGGGGGCTCAAGGGTCTTGTGAGAATGAGGGATGTAGAGAAATCAGTATAAGTAAAGAAATAGCACTGGAGAAATTCTTGAAACTAAGCGACAAATCCCCTAGACCTGATGACCTGCATCCTTGGTTTTTAAAAGAGGTTGCTGTAGAGATAGTGAATGCATTCATTTTCAACTTCCAAAATTCCTAGATTCTCGAGCAGTTCCTAAGGATTGGGAGGTAGCAAACCGAAACTCGTCAGTAAGAAAGAAGGAGGAGGAGAAAAGAAGTATTACAGGTCAGTTAACCTAACATCAGTGGTTGGAAAAATGTTAGGACCTATTTTTAGGGACATGGTTACATGGCACTTAGAAAATAATAATATAAATAAGCAGAGTCAACATGGATTTATGAAAGGGAAATTGTGTTTGACAAATCAGTTGGAATATTTTGAGGATGGGACATGTCAGATGGATAAGGGGGGACAGTATTTGGATTTCATAAGGCATTCGATAAGGTCTCAAACAAAGGGTTTTTGTTTACCCTTTGTAATTGGGGGTAATATATTAGAATGGATTGAGGATTGGTTAATGGACAGAAAACAGAGAGTAGGAATAAATGGGATATTTTCAGGTTGTCAAGCTGTAAACAGTGGCAAGCCACAGTGATCAGTACTTGAGCCTCAGCTACTTACAACCTATATTAATGACTTAGATGAGAGAATTGAGTGCAGTATATCCAAGTTTTCTAATGATACAGAGTTGGGTAGGAAAGTAAGCTGTGAGTATAGTATAAGAGTCTGGGCACATATAGGGTTAATGTGGGACTGAGTACAGTACTGTCCACACAATGATGTAAGAGGACACAAGCCCCATGCCCAGGTCAGTCTAGTGCTGGGCAGAGCCATGTATATCAACAAGCATGTATATTTTTAAATAGCTTTAGTAGTTAATGAAGACTTAGAGTTAACCTGCTAAAGACTTCGAAGACTTCATCAAATGTATTGAGATGTAACCAACACCCCACAACATGGTGGCAGCTTGTGGAAAAACCCCAGACCTCGTTAAAATACAGAGACAAACTAAAATGCTGGAAGAGTGAGAAAAAATTCAGGAACGGAGTCTGAACTGAAAAGAAGCCCTAGAAACAGAGACGCAGAGGAAAATTGCCAAGAAGAAACTCCAAAGAAAGGCTTGGAAGCTGAGGGCAGAGATTTTAAAGTTCCTTACTACAGCAGATGAATCCAAAGAATTCTTGGAAGTCCAGCTTCAGATCCCAGAGTTCAGAGTCAGCAACTTAGCAGATGTGAGCTAAATCTTTTAAAATTCCAGGCTGCAGTAAGTCCTGAGAAAAACTTCAAGTAATTCAGAGTCAGAAGTGCAGTTTAAGAGAAACCCGTCACTAAAACCTGAATCCCGAGTCGGAGCCTGAACACGTAGCATTTGAACTTGTTAGAAATGAAAGAAAAGAGAGTTAGTTAACTATTTTGCGAACATCGCAACTGTTCAACTCAGTAAAAGGCAAGCAGAAGTTGGAATTAGACAGGCTCGTGAGTCAAAAAAGTAAAATGCTGAACAAGAGATGTCTGCAGGCAGCTGATCCAGGCAGCCATTGTTAATTTTATTTTTCAAGCTGAGCGCAAACTGTTAATGGAGCCTGCCAAAACTGGCAAGTGTGGGAAATCCCTTTGGCTCCAGGTGAACAGCGACGCCATCTTGAAATTCAGATATCCCTTAAAGCAGAACATACCTTTTTAAAATTTTGAACATGGATCAGAACTTCACACTTCCAAGTCAATTCAGACCAATCCAAGGCCCCAATCAATCACAAAATTGGGGACTTTGGAGGAAAAAATTCTTACGATACTTCAGGTTTAAGTAAAAAGTCAGAAAAAGAGCAGATGGCACACTGCTCTATTTGGTGGGCCCAATTGCGGACAACATTATTGCAAGACGTGGAATTATCCTGAATCATCTGCAAAATTTGAAGAGGCACTAAAATCATTCAACATTTATATTAATCTTTGAAGCAATAAAATACTCCAAAGACCTAAATTCAATAAGAGAGTCCAACAGCCAGGAGAATTTGTGGTTCATCAATGATCCGTATAGGACGCCAGAAAGCTGCAAATGCGAAGACCTGAAATCTGAGCTCATCAGAGATATAATAGTGGTAGGAAAAACAGTGACGCACTCTCTGACCTCGTATAAACAAAGGAAGATCTAACAATGGAAAAGGCAATCCAGATAGTTAGGCACCTTAAGTGCTGTAAGCTGCAGGGCTATGGGCCGGGTGCAGGAAGATGGGATTAGAAAGGGCACCTGGGTGTCCTCGGGCTGGCATGGACAAGATGGGCTGAATGGCCTCCTGCGCTGTATCTTTTCTATGGTTCTATGGTTCTATGGTCAGAGCTCCGTGAGCAGCACAGAACCATTTTAAGAGGAGAAAATAAACTGTGATGCAAAGTCCAACCCACAGTTCAGCTGGTTAAGGTACAAAGACACATGGACATTCCAGGCCAGGGAAAGCAATACTCAAACCGGCCAGCAGAGCGACCATGTCAATGCTGTGGAGTAAAGCGCCCCCGCAGGCGAGATCAACATTCTGCAACTTCAGTCCAGTGCAACCCAATTTGACACTACGGCAAACTGTGCAGGGCAAAAACTCCGAAATGCACAGGAGCCCAAAGATGATCCATGAAGTTGAGACTCAAACCCAGGAGACACACAACCACGCATCTCGGGTGAGGTCAAAGATGTTGGTTTCTCATTTTGTAATGTGGACATTTCTGTCAATGGCAATGGAGCCAGGGTAACAGTCCTGTTGGACAAAACACTGTGGCTAAGAGACCTCTTTGAACAATGGACACACCACTTTATGGGCCTGGTGGAATCCGACTTTCATATGAACATATGAATTAGGAGCAGGAATTAGACCACTCAGCCCCTCGAGCCATTCATGGTTGATCCGATTGTAACCTCAACTCCATATTCACACCTACCATGATAGCCTTTCACCCTCTTGCTTATCAAGAATCTATCTATGTCTAACTTAAACACTCTGCTTCCACCACCTTTTGAGGAAGAGAGTTCCAAAGATTCATGACTCTCTGAGAGAAAAAAATCCTCCTCACTTCTGTGTTAAATGGGTGACCCCTTACTTTTAAACAGTGACCCCTAGTTCTAGATTCTCCCACAAGAGGAAACATCCTTTCCACATCCACCCTGTCAAGACCCCTCAGGATCTTATGTGTTTCAATCAAGTCACCTCTTACTCTTCTTTTACCCCAGCAGATAGAAGCCTAGACTGTCAAACCTTTCCTCATAAGATAACCCACCCATTCCAGGTATTAGTCTTGTAAACCTTCTTTGAACTGCTTCCAACACATTTACATTCTTCCTTAAATAAGGAGACCAGTACCGTACACAGTATTCCAGATGTGGTCTCACCAATGCCCTGTATAACTGAAGCTTAACCTTCTAACTTTTGTTAATTCCCCTCATGATAAACGATAAGGTTCAATGACTTCCACTCATTGGTATGATCTTGGAGCCACTAAGTATGGTGGCAAACAGATCTTTAAGTTTATGTATGTCATCCATAACTAGCCTCTCTCTCTCCCTAGCCTTGCAACTCTTCAAAATAGCAGGTGATGTCAAGACAACCACTGTCGTTAACCAAACAGAACAGCACATTCCTGAGTACACAAACAAAGAAAGAGTATTCTGACTGGGACTTCAGCTCTGAACTGTCTTCTCTCTTTGTGGAGCATGTTTGTCCATTCTTGTTACAGGTGCCAGAAAACTTTCAATGGCAAGACCAGCCAACCACCCAGGGGGTAACCAGGACACCTCCAGTGGAGGATGTCAAAGAGAGCGACCAGCAGTCGGGCCTCACTCACCAGCTCTGACAACAATGCAGCAGGTCAACACTGCAATCACCAAGAATAAGCTGCAACTCCCAGCCAGCATGCCAAAACCCAAAGACTTGTTGAAGACAGATAGCAACCATTTTTGAGGAGGTAACCAGGAGTGTTGATGAGGGTAATGCATTTGATGTCATCTACGTGGACTTTAGTAAGGCTTTTGATAAGGTCCCTCATGGCAGACTGGTCAAGAAACTAAGAGCCCATGGGGTCCAAGGCAAAGTGGCACATTAGATCCAAAATTGGCTGAGAGGCAGGAAGCAGAGGGTGATGGTAGAGGGATGTTTCTGTGGCTGGAAGTCTGTTTCCAGTGGGGTTCCACAGGGCTCGGTGCTGGGGCCATTGCTGTTTGTGATGTACATAAATGATTTGGACTTAAATGTAGGGACTATGATCAAAGAGTTCGCAGATGACATGAAAATTGGTAGGGTGGTAAATAGTGAGGAGGATAGCCATAAATTGCAGGAGGATATCAATGGACTGGTCAGGTGGGCAGAGCAGTGGCAAATGGTATTCAACCCAGAAAAGTGTGAGGTAATGCACTTGGGGAGGGCTAACAAGGCAAGGGATTACACTATGAATGGTAGGACCCTGGTAGGAACTGAAGATCAGAGGGACCTTGGTGTGCATATCCACAGATCCCTGTCATAGCAGGGCAGGTAGATAAGGTGGTTAAGACAGCATATGGGATACTTGCCTTTATTAGCCAAGGCATAGAACACAAGAGCAGGGAGGTTATGCTGGAACTGTATATGACGCTGGTTAGGCCACAACTGGAGCACTGTGTGCAGACCTGGTCACCACATTATAGGAAGGGTGTGATTGCACTAGAGAGGGAGCCGAGGAGATTTACCAAGATGCTGCCTGGGCTGGAGGGTCTGAGCTATGACGAATGATTGGATACACTGGGGTTGTTTTTCTTGGAGCAGCGAAGGTTGAGGGGGGACCTGATAGAGGTGTATAAGATTATGAGGGGCATACATAGGGTCGATAGGAAGGCACTTTTTCCATTAGTAGAATGGCCAATAACCAGGGGGCATAGATTTAAGGTAAGATGTAGAAGGCTAAGAGGGGAGTTGAGGGGAAACTTTTTCACCCAGATGGTGGTGGAAGCCTGGAACTCACTGCCTGACAGGGTGTTTGAGTCAGAAACTCTCGTAACATTTAAGAAGTATTTAGATATTCACTTGTGATGCCAAAACCTCCAGGGCTCTGGGCCAAGCGCTGGAAAATGGAATTAGTGTAGTCAGATCTTTGTTGACAGGCGAGGGCACGATGGGCTGAATGGCCTCCTTCTGCGCTGTAAACATCCGTGAGTCTGTGAGTCATCCATTGCCAACACTGAAACGCAGAGGTGGGCTTATCATACTTGTCACGGGAATGCTCTTCCCCAGCCACAGAGGAGATTGCCACGAGTCACACAACAATGGAAAAAGTGAAAGAAGCGACAAGGAGATGAGCACAATGTTCGTCCATCCCATAAAAAATGTGTTAGAGCAGCAACCACCGATAGACGCAACAGCCGAACTGACCAAGTGCGGTTCAACGCAAAGAAATGGATGAAAATGTATCCAGCTGCCAGCTCAACCTCCAAGCCTACAGAAAGAACCAGCATTAATAGAATCTACCACTCCTCCAACTGTTGTAGTGTCAACGAGGAATGGAAGGGTTATAGGCCTCCAGACCTGAACCTTTGAATTCCAGGACTTGAAGGGAGAAGATGGGGTAGTGATAATGTAGTAATGAGAATGTAAATGTGTGATAGTAATAACGATGTAAGGCATAAGGTAAACTATAATCGCTTAAAATGCATTGCGTAAAGACTTAGGGGGATGCGTAGTATAAGGGCCTGGCACATATAGAGTTAATGTGGGATTGAGAACAATACTGCCCACACAGTGATGTAAGGGAGCACATGACCTGCGCCCAGGCTCAGTGTGGCATTGGCCAGAGCCGTGTGCAGACCTAAGCATGGAGACAGCTCTTAGCTCGTTCCCTTTACTACTCCTTTGTAAAGAGTTCTACTAGTTAATAAAGATTTACAGTTAACCTGCTAAAGACTATGAAGACTCCATTAAAACCTACCAAGATGTAACCAACATTCTACAACAGTGAGGAGTACACAAAGTATTTGAAGATGGGTATAGACAGGTTGGATGACTGATCAAGAATGTGGCAGATGGAATATAATGTGATGGAGTGTGAAATTATCCATTTTGGTAGGAAAAATAAAAAATGCAAAATATTTTTTAAATGGTGAGAGATTGGGAAATGTTTGCACTCAGAGGGACCTGGGTATCCTTGTGTGTGAATCACCGAACGTTAATATGCAGGTACAGCAAGCAATTAGGAAACCAAATGGTATGTTAGCTTTTGTTGCAAAGGGATTGGAGCATAAGAGTAAAGGAGTCTGGCTACAATTCTACAGGGTATTGGTGAGGTCACACCTGCTGTACTGTGTGCAGTTTTGGTCTTCTTACCTAAGGAAGGATATATTGGCCCACAGGAAATACAACAAAGTTTTACTGGACTGAGGGGATTGTCTTACAAACATATCAACATATGAATTAGCAGCAGGAGTGGGCCATCCGGCCCCTTGAACCTGCTCTGCCATTTGATAAGATGATGACTGATCTGATTGTGGCCTATCTACCCCCAAACCCTTTGAAACCCTTGCAGTCAAGAACTTATCAAAGTCAGCCTTAAACATATTCAATGACCTTGCCTCCACCACTTTCTTCCACAGACTAATTCCACAGGCTAATGCCCCACTGAGAGAAAAAAAATTCTCCTCATGTCCATCTTAAATGGGAGACCCCTAATTTTTAAACTACGTCCCTAGTTCTAGTCTCTCCCATAAGGGAAAACATCCTTTCAGCATCCACCCTGTCAAGTCCCCTCGGGATATTATAGGTTTCAATAAGATCACTTTAATTCCTCTAAACTCCAATGGATACAGCCCCAACCTGTCCAACCTTTCCTCATAAAATAACCCCTTCATTCTGCATGGCAGTTATATCATTTCTTAAATAAGTAGAACTAAACTGTACACAGTACTCCAGATGTAGTCTCATCAAGGCCCTGTATAAATGCAGCAAAACGTCTCTACTTTTATAGTCTATTCCCCTTGCAATAAACAACATTCCATTTGTCTTCCTAATCACTTGGTTTTAACTCTGAAGAAGAGTCATACAGACTCGAAATGTTTCTGTCTTCACGGATGCTGCCAGACCTGCTGAGTTTTTCCAGCATGTTTTGTTTTTATGATCACTTGCTTACTAACTTTTTACGATTCATGTGCCAGGACACCGAGATCCCTCTGCACCTCAGAGTTCTGCAATCTCTCCCCATTTAAATAATATGCTGCCTTGCTATTCTTCCTGCCAAAGTGGACAAGTTCACATTTTCCCACATTGTACTCCATCTGCCAAATGTTTGCCCACTCACTTAACCTATCCATATCCCTTTGCAGACTCCTTAGTTCTCTTCACAACTTACTGTCCTACCTATCTATGTGTCATCAGGAAATTTAGCAACCATATATTCATCCAAGTCGTTGATAGAAATTGTAAATAGTTGAGGCCCCAGCACTGATCCCTGTGACACTCCACTAGTTACAGTTTGCCAACCTGAAAATGACCCTCGAGATTGCATAAGATAGATCTATATTCCCTGGAGTTTAAAAGAATGAGGGGTTATCTATTTGAAATGTATAAAATTTTTAAGGGCTTCACAGGGTAGATGTTGAGAAAATGGTTCCCTGACTAAGGAATATGGTGTCACCGCCTTAGAAGAAGGGATTGGCCATTTGGGACTCAGACAGGGAGAAATTTTTTTCCTTGGAATTCTCTAACTCAAAGCGCTGTGGATGTTCAGTCACTGAGTATATTCAAGATACAAATAACCAAATATAATATAATCTATACATCTGAATATGAGTTAAATAACTCACTTTAATCCGTATAATGGAACTATGAGGACTATATTTGTTTTGTACTTTGTTGCAGAACTGTGAGTAATACGTAGCAATGTGATCTATATAGATACATGTTGTATCCCAAGGCAATCTATATTACAGAATGGGATGTATTTTATCCTGGTATAATCAATAGAACTGAGACTTCAGTGCTATATCCCAGTGCAATTTATGCAGCAAGAGTCTGGATGATGTAATACAGATGATAGAAGTGTGCAATATATCGTATTGTAGTCTGTTTTTTAGAATTGTGAGTAATAGATCCTGGTGTAAACTTTATAAGAGAAAGGTGAGGGCCGTGTTTGATATATCCTAGTGTATTCTGAATAACAGAGCTATGAGTGATATGTCACATTGCAACTCGTCATAAAACTGTGAGTCATATACTTTGGTGTAATCTATGTATCAGAAGTGTTTGTGATATATCCTAATGGATTCTGAATAACAGAGTGTGCATAAGATGTACCAATGTGATCTATGTAACAGAACTCGATGACAGATGAGGTTTAATGCAGAGAAGTGTGAAATGCTTAATTTTGGTTGAAAGAATGTACAGAGTCAATATAAAATAAAGGATACAATTCTAAAGGGGGTGCAGGAGCAGAGTAACATGGAGGTATATGTGCATAAATCATATGTGAAGGCATTAGAGAGGGTGCATAAAAGATTCACAAGAATGGTTCCAGGGATGAAGAACTTCAGGTACATAGAAAGATTGGAGAAGTTGGGACTATTCCCCTTACAGAGGAGAAGGTTGAGAGGAGATTTGATAGAGGTGTTCAAAATCATGAGAGGTCTAGACAGCGTAGCTAGGGAGAGTGTGTTCCCATTGGGGGAAGATCGAGAACCAGAGGGCACAGATTTAAGGTAATTTGTAAAATAAGCAAAGGTGACATGATGAAAAACTTTTTTTACACAGCAAGTATTTAGGACCTGGAATGCACTATGGTGGAGGTAGTTCAACTGAGGCTTTCAAAGGGGAATTGGATCATTACCTGAGATGAAAAGATTTGCCGTGCTGTGGGGAAAAGGCAGGGGAGTGGCACTAGGTGAATTGTTCCTTCAGAGGGCCACCACAGACCCGACGGGCCGAATGGCCTCCTTCTGTGCTGTAACCATTCTATGATTCTACAAGATGACAGATTTTGGTTACTAAAGGAATTAAGTGATATGGGGATAGTATGGGAAGATGGAGTTGTTGTAGAGGATCAGCCATGATCTCATTGAACGGTGAAACAGACTCGAAGGGCCAGATAACCTAATCTAATTTGAATTCTTATGTCCTACATTATATAATAACATACCGTGTGTTACTGGATATCACATCCTTGTGGGTTATGGGGGGGCAGACAGGAAAGTGGAGTTGAGGCCTCAGTCAGATCAGCCATGATTATTGAATGATGGAGCAGGCTCAAGGGGCCAAATGGCTGACTTCCAATCCTTCTGTTCTTATATTCCTGCATATCTTATATGACAGCATGTGTTACTGTGTATAACATTACATATTAGTAACGATGTGTAGCAAATGTGCAGGCTGACAGCAGGATTAAAGAGAGAATTACGGCCTGTTGTACGTTACAGAGGAATTGGTTTGGAGTTGGGAAGGAGTGTTGTGGTGTGATTGGGCTCCCAGTGTTTCTTAGAGTCTCTGCAATAAATTCACTCCCTCATCAGGCCTTGCTGTCAGTATGAAAGCCTATTTGTTAATGTTAGTCACATAGTCCTGTTATGTTCACACTATGGAACTAAAAAAGCCAAAATCTAAGCTGAAGATCTCAAACCCTGCTGCTAACTTCAAGCACGGGGAAAGTTTAGTTTAAAACATCTATTATTTCCTGTGTTGTTTTAACTGGGTATTGTGATGAACTTTGGGCCTCAAGTAAAATCAATAACAATGAGCATTTTCATGCAACCCGGTTCTTTCTCCTTGTCTCAGCTCATCTGCTGCTGATTCATCCATGACTATTCCAATGTGCTCCGGGCTGGCCTCCCACATTCCACGCTCCGGGAACTTGAGGTCATCCAAAACTCTGCTCCCCATGATTTAACTCGCAGCAAGTACCATTCCCCTATCATCCCTGTGATTGCTGACATACATTGGCTCCCAAACAGCGTGTTGATTTTAAAATTCTCGTGCTCATTTCCAAATTCTTCCATGGCCTTGCACTGTCCCTATCTCCATCATCCCCTCGAGCTCCACAACCCTCTGAGTTACCTGCACTCCTCTAATTCTGGCCTCTTGTGCATTCCCAATTATAGTTGCTCCACCAGTGGTGGCCGTGCCTTCAGTTGCCTAGACCCCCAAGCTCCAGAATACCCTCCCCGCACCTCTCAGCTCTACCTCGCTCTCCTCCTTTTTGACACTCCTTAAAACCTCCCTCTTTGACTAAGATTTTGGTCATCTGACCCAATATCTCTTTCTGTGGCTCAATGTCATACTTTGTTTTATAATGCTCCTGTGAAGCACCTTGGGACATTTCATTATGTTAAAGGTGCCATATAATATTAGTTATTGTTGTTTGTTGTTGTATACTAAAGATGTGGATACTTCCTCGAGAACTTTTCCACACATGTTGGTTGTTCTTTGCTTTCTCTGCCAAGCGTCTGTTTTTCATGAGCCGCAAAATAAGCTCTCATTCTTTGATCCAAGGTGAAGGATATTGGGAAAACCAATTACGTGAGAGGCTGAACTCCTTTATGGACTGCAAAGGAGTTGCATTAAGGAATACACTGTTAGAGACAGCAGGGGTTTTAATTTAAATGACCCCAATTTCTCCCCTCACCACCCGTGTGTAAACAGAAAGGTGTTTTTTAAAAGTCTCTTCTAGGCCTCCACCTATCACTGGCCCCCTGCTAAGCTCTCCTGTCCCACCCCCTTCTACCAGCTTATATTTCATCTCATTTCTATATGTCTTAGTTCTGATGAAGGGTCATACGGATTCGAAACGTCAACTGTATCCCTCTCCGCAGATGCTGTCAGATCTGCTGAGTTTTTCCAGGTATTTTTGTTTTTGTTCTAGATTTCCAGCATCCGCAGTATTTTGCTTTTATCTAAGCGTTTTTTAAGTTGATTCCCCCCTTTATAAGCGGTGGGATATTCTCAACCCCTCGGTTTTGGTGCGATTCGATTTCTATTAATAACCCCACAGCAAACTCCGGATAGGGTCAACTCAGAGGGTTAGTTTATTCGCGCACACCCAAATTTGAGAGGGGGTATTCATACAATAAACGAGGGATAGAGAAAGAAAGAATTACCGGCGAAGACCACAAGAATAAAGAACTATTTCACGCGAGTCCAGCCTCCAGAATCAAAGTCCAATGGTACATTCCTTCACAGAGGCTGCAGTCTGAACTGATGCTGGGTAATTCACTTTTCCAGTGGAGTTGACTTCCACAATGAGATATGCATGACGACATGAATCAGTCTTGTAGGTGATGGTATAGGGGTTCAGAAGTTCCATTGTAGATGGGGGCCAAGCATTCAAACCTGGACAGAATCCCTCTTCTGTGCTGCTGCTTGGTAGATGGAAGATGGCAGACTGAGCTTTGTAGTACAAGACAGTGCAACTAGTTCTCCCAGCTAGGGGTCATGTCACATGACTCCCACCTCTCCACTTTGGCTTTGACAAAGGGTATATCTCCTTTTGTCTGTGCTCCTGAGATTGTTAATGTTCCAAACATTAAGAATTTGATAGGAAGGTTGCTGGATCTTTTGCACCAGCAGATGACTTAGCTCCCTTTGATCTGGCTTGGCTTATGAAATGGAGATGGCCTTTGCATAATTCCCTTTGAACTTGGTCTCTGTAGTCCACAGGGGTCATTAGTGTCTCTTCAGAGAAAATGAGGCGCAAGTCTGTATGACACTGCCTCGATGGTTCTTTGGTTTAGGGTCACAGCCAGACATAGCTTCAGTCATTTTAAAAGGTCATTCTCCAATTTTAAAATTTTAGAAATTAGCCATGAGAATATATATGATTATATAATATTTCAAAAAAATAGTGAGGTCTTAGCCCCATTACACAACAAACAGATCCCAGGTTGTGTGGTACATTCCTGGTGTAAGAGCCCTCATACAAGGGTACAGTAAGTAATCAGAAAGACCAGCAGAATGTTAGTCTTTATCTCAAGGGGACTGGAATACAAAGGAACAGGAGGAGGCCAGTTAACACAGGGAACCTGTTCTACCATTCATTGCGATCATGGCTGATCTGTGACCCAACCTCATATAGCCACCTTTCCCCTTATCCCTTAATATCTTTGGTTGACAAAAATCTATCAATATCACCTTTAAAATTGACAATTGATCTTGCATCAGTTGCTGTTTAAGGAAGAGAATGTCAAACCTCTACAACCCTAGGTCATACTTAATGGAAGTGATATAGGTCTTGTCCACAGCCTGAAGAGTTGGTGAGAGCCCCGCTTTGTCGCTTTTCAGGAAGGCCTGCCACATCATGTGCCACTCAGGCACTTGACAGGCTAGTGGTGAGCCTCTGCCCAGGATCCAGGACCCCAGGGGAGGAAGTCCCTCCTACAGAGAGCTGGCAGCCAATCAGAGCCTATTGAACAGCAGTGCTACTGGGGAGGGTGTATCTGCTGCTGGTACTACACCCACCTGAGGACCAGGGTCGCTGAGGGATCCAGGTACAGGTGAGTGATGGTGGGAAGGGGATTGCGGGGTGGGTGTGGCAGGGAGGGGGAAGGGGTTGGCACCAGGGGCAAGCATTGGCTCTCAGCCAACCACCCTCTTTCCCAATGCCAGGACCCTCAGATAGGCACTAAGTGCCTTTGAACAGGGGACCATTCTGCAAGTTTGTTGGCAATCCCACAGTGGTTTGTTTGTCTTGCTCCCCGGATGGTGAACACCCACTGGATTAATACAAGTGGAGGCTGAAGGGGGCCCTTACTCCTAAAAGGCCTGACTCTATATTTTCAGACCATGTATCCTAGTCCTAGACTTCCCTCTCTTCTTACCCTATCTATTCCATTTATATCTTAAAAACTTGAATCAAATCACCCTTTAATTTTCTAAATTCCAGGGAATACAGTTTGTGTAATCTCTTCTCACAATTTACCTCTTGGAATCCAGGTATAATTCTACTAAATCTTTTTTAAAATTTTGTTTTTACCCTTTCATGGGATGTGGGTATTGCTGGCTAGACCAACGTTTTTGTTGCCCAAGCCTGGATATTGACGTTTGGACATGGACTGCTTCAGTATCTGAGGAGTCGTGAATGGTGCTGAACATTGTGCAATCATCAGTGAACATCCCCATTTCTGACCTTATGATGGAAGGAAGGTCATTGATGAAGCAGTAGAAGATGGTTGGGCTGAGGACACTACCCTGAGGAACTCCTGCAGTGATGTCCTGGCGAGTTTTCCCTCAATTCCCAGTGACTCCAGTTTTGCTCGGGCTCCCTGATGCCACACTTGGTCAAATGCTGCCTTGTTGCCAGGGGACTCTCACCTCACCTCTTGAGTGCAGCTCTTTTGTCCATGTTTGAACGAAGGCTGTAATGAGGTCAGGGGTTCAGTGGCCTTGGCAGAACCTAAACTGAGTGCCATTAAACAGGTTGTTGCTTAGTAAGCGCCACTCGATAACACTGTTGATGACCCCTTCCATCCCTTTGCTGATGATCGAGAGTAGACTGATGGGTTGATAATTGGTCGGGTTGGATCTGTCCTGCTTTTTGTGGGCAGGACATACCTGGGCACTTTTCCACATAGCTAGGTAGATGCCAGTGTTGTAGCTGCACTGGAACAGCCAAGGGTGCAGCTAGTTCTGGAGCACAAGTCTTGAATACTATTGCCGGAATATTGTCAGGGCAAATAGCCTTTGCAGTGTCTAGTGCCTTTAGCCATTTCTTGATATCATGTAGAGTGAATTGAATTGGCTGAAGGCTGGCATCTGTGATGCTGAGGACCTCCAGAGGAGGCCGAGATGGATCATCCACTCGGCATTTCTGGCTGAAGATTGTAGCAAATACTTCAGCCTTATCTTTTGCACTGATGTGCTGGGCTCCCCCATCATTGAGGATGGGGATATTTGTGGAGCCTCCTCCTTCAGTGAGTTGTTTAATTGTCCACCACCATTCACGACTGGATGTGGCAGGACTGCAGAGCTTAGATCTGATCCGTTGGCTGTGGGATCGCTTAGTAACTCTGTCTATCACTTGCTACTTATGCTGTTTGGCACGCAAGTAGTCCTGTGTTATAGCTTCACCAGGTTAATATCTCATTTTTAGGTATGTCTGGTGCTGCTCCTGGCATGCCCTCCTGCACTCTTCATTGAACCAGGGTTGATCCCCTGGCTTGATTGTGATGGTAGAGTGGGGGATATGCTGGGCCATGAGGTTATAGATTGTGGTTGTATACAATTCTACTGCTGATGGCCCACAGTGGCTCATGGATGTCCAGTTTTGAGTTGCTAGATCTGTTTGAAATCTATCCCATTTGGTATGGTAGTAGTGCCACACAACCCGATGGAGTGTATGCTCAATATGAAGGTGGGACTTCGTCTCCACAGGGTTGTGTGGTGGTCACTCCTACCAATAATTTCATGGACAGATGGATCTGCAACAGTTATATTGGTGAGGACAAAGTCCTCTTGTTTGTTCCCTCACCAACTGCCCCAGAACCATGTCTAGCAGTCAGCTCGGTGAGTAGTGGTGCTACTGAGCAACTCTTGGTGATGGACATTGAAATCCCCCACCCAGAGCACATTGTGTCCTTGACAGCCTTAGTGCATTTTCCAAGTGGTGTTCAACATGGAGGAGCACTGATTCATCAACTGAGGGAGGGCAGTAGGTGGTAATCAGTTGGCGTCTTCTTTGCCCATGTTTTACCTGATGCCATGACACTTCATGGGGTCTTGAGAACTCCCAGGGCAACTCCCTCCCGACTATAGATATTGTACAACCACCTTTTGTGGGTCTTCCCTGCAGAGAAGGCAGGACATACCCAGGGATGGGGTTGGTGGTGGTGTCTGGGACATTATCTGTAAGGTATATTTCTGCGAGTATGACTAAGTTAGGCTGTTGCTTAACTAGTCTTTGGGACAGCTCTACCAATCCCAATTTTGGCACAAGCCCTCAGATGTTCCTAAGTAGGATTTTGCAGGGTCAGCAGGGCTGGGTTTGAAGTCGTCAGTGCCGTTGTAGCAGTTTGATACAATTGAGTGGCTTGCTAGGGTCCAGACCAGGCGAGGATGGCAGATTTCCTTCCCTAAAGGGCATTAGTGAACCAGATGGGTTTATATGACAATCGCCAATGGTTGTCATGGTCACTGTTAGTAGCTTTTTTAAAAATTCCAGATTTATTAACTGAATTTAAATTCCACCAGCTGCTGTGGCGGGATTCGAACCCACGTCCCCAGAGAATTAGCCTGGGTGCCTAGATTACTAGTCTGGTAACATTACCGTTACGCCACGACCACCTCCCCCATCTACAATGCTCTCTCTCTCTAAGGTTCATATTCCTAATGTGCGGCACTCAAAACCATTCACTATACTCCAAGGGTGGTCTAACCAGGGCTTAGTGCAGCTAAAGTCTGGCTTCTATCCCGTTATTTTCTAATTCTCTAGGTATAAAGCCCAGCATTTCATTCACCTTTTCGATTATCTTCTGTATCGTTCCATAGCATTTCAATGGTCTTTTTGCCTGCACCCCTAAATCTCTTTGGACCTCCACAGTTTCTAACTTTCCACCATTTAGAAAGTTCGCTGATCTATTAATTTTTGGTTCAAAGGGGATAACTTCACGTTTGCCTAGATTGAAATCCATCTGCTACAGTTTTGCCCATTCACTTTACCTATTAATATCTCTTTGCAACTTATGCTTCCACCTAAACTGTTATTTTAACGTCTGTTCTACCGTAGGAAGCCACTTGAAGGATAGAATTAGAGTCAATATGTTCACACTTTTTTGAGCATTTATTTACAAAATGCACATTACAGACACACGTCTCCTAACCCAACAATCACAATTTCAGATAAAAGCAAAAAACTGCGGATGCTGGAAATCTGAAACAAAAACAAAAATACCTGGAAAAACTCAGCAGGTCTGACAGCGTCTGCGGAGAGGGGCACAGTTAACCTTTCGATTGCAGACTAAGATTAAAGCAAAATACTGCGGATGCTGAAAATCTGAAATAAAAACAGAAAATGCTGGAAAAACTCAGCAGGCAAAAATGCTGGCAAAATCTGCGGAGAGAGAAACAGAGTTAACGTTTCGAGTCCGTATGACTCTTCTTCAGAGCTAAAGAGAAGTAGAAATGTGATGGATTTTACATGGTTTAAGAGGGGGTAGGAAAGGTGAAGAAAGATAGAAGGTCAGGGACAGGTGGGACAAAGGAGAGATTGACAAAGATGTCATGGATGCAGGACAAAGGGAGTGTTAATGGTAGTGTTAAAGACTAAAGGAGGTGCTGATAGTGGCATAGAGGTAAGAAAGCAGAACGTGTTAATAACAGAACAAGGGTGAGCACTCTGTGAAAGCAAAACATAAAAGCAAGTGACAGATAGCCCTGTGTGCCCAGTGGGGGGTATGGGGGATGGTGTTGATGGATGGTTTGGGTAAAAAGGATTTTAAAAAATGAGTAAATAAATACAAATAAATAAATGATGAAAATGAAATAAATAAGAATAAAAATAAAAGTTAAAATTATTTTTTTTTAAGAATTGGATTGAAAAAGGAGGTGAGGATGGAGGGGAGAGTTCATGGTCTGAAGTTGTTGAACTCAATGTTAAGTCCGGAAGGCTGTAAAGTGCCTAATCGGAAGATGAGGTGCTGTTCCTCCAGTTTGCGTTGAGCTTCACTGGAACATTGCAGCAGGCCAAGGACGGACATGTGGGCATGAGAACAGGGTGGAGTGTTGAAATGGCAAGCGACAGGGAGGTCTGGGTCATGCTTGTGGACAGACCGAAGGTGTTCTGCAAAGCGGTCACCCTGTCTGTGTTTGGCCTCCCCAATGTAGAGGAGACCGCATTGGGAGCAGCGAATGCAGTAGACCAAATTGAAGGAGGTGCAAGTGAAGCCCTGCTTCACCTGAAAGGAATGTTTGGGCCCTTGGATGGTGAGGAGGGAGGAGGTAAAGGGACAGGTGTTGCACCTTCTGCGATTGCATGGGAAGGTGTCGTGGGAAGGGGATGATGAGTTGGGGGTGATGGAGGAGTAGATCAGGGTGCCCCAGAGGGAACAGTCCCAATGGAATGCTGATGGGGGCGGTGAGGGGAAGATGTGCTTGGTGGTGACATCATGCTGGATTTGGTGGAAATGGACGGAGGATGATCCTTTGGATGCAGAGGCTGGTGGGGTGAAAAGTGAGACAAGGGGGACCTTATCATGGTTCTGGGAGGGAGGGGAAGAGGTGAGGGCAGAAGTACAGGAGATGGGTTGGACATGGTTGAGGGCCCTGTCAACCACAGTGGGGGGAAACCTCAATTAAGGAAAAAGGGAGACATGTCCGAAGCGCCATTTTGAGAGGTATCATCATCTGAACAAATGCAACGAAGGTGGAGAAGCTGAGAGAATGGATGGAGTATTTACAGGAGGCAGGGTGTGAGGAGCTGTAGTCAAGGTACCTGAAGTGCCGTAATTTGCCAGGATACGGACAAAATGTTGGAAAGTGGGATTAGGCTGGGTGTCTCGTTTCTCGGCCGGCGCAGACGCAATGGGCCGAGTGGCCTCTTCCTGTGCCGTAAACTTTCTATGACTCTAGCTCTAGGACATATTGTTGAAGAAAATGCACTCATAAGCATCTAGAGGAATCTTTTGTGCAGCCTATTTGTTCCCTGCATGACACAGGCCTGACTGTTGTGCAACTGCTCAACCACATACCTGCGCAGCTCAGTGAGAGCATTGGTCCCAAATACTCAAATGATAACAGAGTCCTCAGAATGCCTACTCCACCACTGGCACCAGAATACTTTGCCAATTAATGGCTGGCAAGGACCTGCAACTGGAACATCACACTTCCTGAGATTTAAAAAAAAAACTAGTCTAGACTGCACTGAATAGCTGCAAAGGCCTGACTGCTGGGTTTAGATCAAAAGCACTTCTCATTGACACAACTGTAGAATTAAAGCCAACTGCCACATTCCAGAGGATTGCTCACACTCGAAGAAAATGCCTTTTTATAAATAACTTATTTTTATTGTCATCTGGGATGCATTTCTTGATCGCTGCTCCCACTGTTTTTGTAAGTTGTTGTAACGTGCGGTCGTTTATCTACCTATCGCAACGAAGTTTATGTTGACAGCACCGCCCCTCCCCTGTGATGTCTGCTACCAAAGAGATAAGAGCCGTATCATGGGAACACCATCATCACCAAGTGAGAAACATTAACGACGCAACCGTCTGTCATTTCACGTGGCCCGTCCAACCCCACGGTTAGCGGGCGGGCGAATGGGCCAGGGCGGCCTTGACATTTTTCAACAAACCTCATCCACGGACGGGAGGAGATTCCTGTGGTGAATTAAAATATAAATAAATTTCTGTGGACAGCATTTTCATAAGATAAATTTTCAGGTGACCAATTATGAAGCAGGGACACTTTCTCTCAGCTTTTGAATCCTTTTATTTTTGCTGTTTCGGGACTGTGGGTAGCTCTCTACCTTCAGGGAGCTTCCTGTCAGTGCTGGCCCACAACCGCATTGATGTCATCGTCCGCCCTTTTCCCGCCCCCACCCTGGCAGCGCTGAGCTTTTCAGCGTGCATTTCATGCTGGATGGCCATTAATTGGCTTCGTAGGCAGCACCACATCGCTTTTAGGGGGGCTCTGGAACTGGTCTCCACCTACCCGACCAGCCATAAGGTGGATGTGACTTCTCAACAGCTGCAGGACTAGGGCTTGCTTGGGGAAGGGGAAGAAGTGGCCTCAGGCAAGCGGAAGAGGCTGCAGGGCGAGGACTGTACTGGGGAAAGGGGGTATCCCAGGGTGTGTGTGGGGGCGCAAGTTGATCCGTGCAAGTAGCCTCAAGATGGCGAAGGCTGAGGAGGCAGCCTCCAGAGGAGATGAGGCCAGTTGGAGATGTGAGGGTGTGTGTGAGAGAGTGAGTGGTGATGTCCCTTGAGCTGGCAGTGAGTGAGATGCCAGTGAATGTGTGATGGGCTTGTGAGTGTGTGAGTTTAGAGTGATGAGATGGTTGCCTTACACTGGCAGCATGAATGAGATCATTCATCCTCTTTCTGCATTGGATGGCCAACCTCTTCTGTGCAGCATTAGCACTGACCACCACTGCCACCGCCTCCCAAGCCGGAGTGGTAATGTTGTTGCCCCCCTTGTGGCCAGAACGGGGGTAGAGGACAACATGGAGGGCCTCCACGGCACCCAAAAGGCACTCGAAGGACGTGTCATTAAACCAGGGGGGAGCTGCAGTCTTCTTGCCTTTTGGGGCCATGTCTTCTTTGCAACAGTCAGGAGCTGGAAGGACTGAGCGCGGCTGTACTTTAAATGTGGCGCCAGCACGATGAAGCGGCGCGGTGACAGAGTGGCGGGTGAATTGGAGCCCGCCCACCATCGAAACGGCGTGTTTCCCAGGAATGCATAATTAATGCGGCAGAATTAGGATGATACGGCGTGAAAAGCCGCCATTGCGGCCAGCGGGTAAAACATCCTTTTTCCCACCCGCTACCGCACATCGTGCAAATCAGGGATGATTCTGCCCAAAGGCTCACCACCACCTTCTCAGAGGCAATGTTGGATTGGCAATAAGTAAATACATCATAAGGATAACAAGGCCACAAGATGGAAGTCAAGCACTGGAGTTCAATGCGAGAAGGATAGAATTGAAAACCAAAGCATTTGTTTTAAGCTTATGCAGAAATGTGGTTAGCCCAAATGTGGCGCACTCTGCATATTTCATAAAAAGAATATAGAATATTGGATAAAGCATTAGAAAAGATTCTCAAGGATGATGCCAGAACTAAGAAGTCCTGTCTATCGGGACAGTTTGTACAGACTGTGGTTCTTTTCCCTAGAAAAGAGGAGGCTGAGGGATGACCTGATGGGGGTGTGTTTGAAATTATGGAATGGTTTGATAGGGTAGAGGTAGAGAAAATGTTTCCACTTGCGGGAGAGACCAATACAAGGGCCATAAATATAAGATAAACACTAAGAAATCCAATAGGGAATTCTGGAGAGATTGCCTTACCCAGAGAGTGTTTCGAAAGCGGAGTTTGCTACCACAGGGAGTGGATAAAATGAATAGCATAGGTGTATTTAATGGCAGGCTAGATAAACAGATGAGGGAGAAGGGAATTGAAAGATATAATGATAGGATGAGATAATGTGAGGTGGCAGGATGCTTGTGTGGTGCATAAACACCAGTAGTGGCCATTTGGGCTGAATGGACTGTTTTTGTGCTGTGGACTTGATGGGGAGGAGAATTGGAGGGGAGGGAAGGGAAGGGATTGGGAGGGAGGGCTGGAGAGTGGAAGCAATGAGGACAGTAGGAGAGGGGACAGGAGCATTAGGGAGGAGAATTGGAGGCGGGCGATTGGGAGAGGAGGGGTGGAGACGAGACTGGAGCAGTGGGGAGGTGAGGGGTGGAGAGTGTGAGAGGACAGGAAGCGGGGAAAAGGGAGTGAGCAAACTCGGGCTGGAAGTAGTGGAGTCAGGAGGTGTACTCTTCCTGCTTTCAGCTCCATGTCAGCTATTTGTCAATGGTCTCCAGACATTGTTAAAGGTTTCTAGTTAGATTGTGGTAGACGCAGTAAAACTAAATGGAAGCGAAATGCTGCGGATGTTCGAAATCTGAAGTACAAACAGAAAACAGAGCTCTGAAGAGCAGTCAAACGGACTCGAAACATGAACTCTGTTTCTCTCTCCACATATGCTGCCAGACCTGCTGAGTTTTTCCAGCAGTTTCTGTTTTTATTTCAAACTGAATGGACCCACTCAGGCAGATTCTGCTGAGTGGCAAAAGGGTCTTTATACGGGCATTCGGCTCCTAATTCACACAGAGGGCCAGCGTCATAATTTGGCATGCGGCGCATTTCTGGGCAAATCCCATGTGGAATGTCTTCAACTAAAATGCGTTCTGTGCACTCTTATTTAGTGCCCAGACATCGAGTATGAAGGACAGACCAACTGCTCCCCCCAGTGTGTATTGTTGAACTTTGTTTTGATAACGCTTCAATGAAAGGCCTTGGGATGGCTTACGACGTTAAAGGCGCTACATAAATGCAACTTGTTGTTGTCTTCAATTACAATGCTTGTAGTCATAGAGGAAGATCCCCCCAGCAATAACTTGTCCCGATCTGTTTGAAGAGTCGGAGAAAGCAGCAGCCCTGATGCCGTTAGGAATGGTTGCATTAGTTGAAATGAGTGGCTGTGGTTGCCTGCTGTGACTGTGTCTACATCGTGTGGCATTAGACACAGGGGGGGGCCCTGGGTGAAACATGCTTCTAATCAGCCACAATAGCTCTTTGTTCTCCCACCGCATGACTTCACAAATCAATAAGACTGGTCCGAGATTGAATTTTCCTTTGAATGGTTCTGAATTGATATTGAAGAGCATTTAATAATGTGTGATTTGAGTTGAGGGGGTGGGGGGGAAGGGGGGTGGTGGGGGACGGTGGTTACAGGACAAGCTGTGTTTTCTCTCTCCCTCACTGCTTTGTCAGGAAGCCGTACAGTTTTTAGTGAGAGGTTATCGTTCCCTTACAATCCCCTGACCCAGATAAAAGACTGTTTACTATACGCTCGATTTTTTTTTTGTGTGTGCCAGAGAAAATATGTCCAGTTTGACAAAAGGCACTATTTATTACGCCGAAGATTAGACAATACACATCCAACTGTGGGGAATGGAAATCTCCTCCTCCACATAGTCGCTCCCCCCAAATCTTGTTGCTCGAAGTGAGGTCTGGTGGTAATGGTTCTGTAGCCAAGCCTGACTTATGATCGACAAGTTCAGTGATGTGTGGTTTCCATTGGAAAATGGATGGAATGCTACGAATGTGATCCCAAAACACAAGGGGACCATAAGCCTTGCTAAAAATTTGAGGGCAGTTGTGATACAGAGAATAACACAGAATTTACAGCACCAAAAGAAGCCATTCAGGCCAACATATCTGTCACAGAATCACAGGGTTTTAATGGCACAGAAGGAGGCCATTCAGCCCATCAAGCCTGCACCGGCTTTCCAAATGAGCATTATGACCGAGTGCCATTGCCCTGCCTTTTCCCCCATACCCCTCCACATTGTTTCTATTCAAATAATCATCTAATGCCCTCTCGAGTGCCTCCATTGAACCCGCCTCCACCACACTTCCAGGCAGTGCATTCCAGACCCAAACCACTCGTCGTGTGAAAATGTTTTTTCTCCCATCACACTGGCATGTCTATGGTGGTGTTCATTCTCAACAGGAGCCTCCCCCCACTCTACTTCATTTCATTCCATCAAAATATCCTCCTATTCAATCCTCCATTATTTGTTTATCTAGCTTCCCTTAAATATATTTTATATTATTCATCTCAACTACAAGCAAGTTCCACGTTCTCACCACTTTTGAGAGGCAATCATCTTCTGCATTGTTGATAGGACCACTAGCTCAGATTATTCAACAATGCATTTGAGGTTCCTCATATTTGACTCTCAGTCAATTTTCCAGCAATGTAATGATGAAGTTAGCGCAAGAAGGCTTGGGACGTCAATGCAATAAAAGGAGCTAAAGTAAAGAATTGACAGAATAGAGTTTGGACCAAGAGAAGGTCATTTAACCTAATGACCCCCTTCCTTCCACAGACTGGGTACATTCAACAGTGTTTTGAACTCTACCTGAAAGAAAGTCTCTACAGCATCTTTCACATCCTCAGGATGTCTCTGGGCGCTTCGCGGACAACACATTAGTTTGAAATGCAGCAAGAAATGTTCACACAGTAGGATCCCGCAAAACACAAAATAAAATGAATGACCAGCTAATTTGCTTGGGTTTGTTACCAGCCCTCTTGAAGGCCCTCTGGCAAGGACATCTTAATCTCTTGCCTCATTCACATTAAGGGTCAACCCCCGTGATTGTGACCGTGTCTATTGTTCTCACATGGCTTTTTCTCAGTTTCTCTAAACTTGATCCTGATCTCCAGAGGGAAGTTTTGCTTTGACTTTAATTACCTGGGAATACGGACAAGATGTTTTAACCTGGCTTCTCTGTATCATTCACAGCCCAAAGTGTTCAATCTCTGCCCAGGCTGAAGCTCTTCAATGCTCTGGTCAGCTGCACCTTCACCACTGGTCATGGTCATTGAGCTATTGGGAATTTTAGGCCTTTGAGGCAGTGCAGAGATGAGCAACAAATGTTTTAATTTATTCTTTCAAGGCATGCAGTCATTGCTGGCTAGGCCAGCATTCATTGCCCCTCCTTAATTGCTCTTGAGAAGGTGGTAGTGAGCTGCCTTCTTGAACTGCTGCAGTCCAAGTGGGGGAAGGCCAATTTTAATAAGATCAGATATAATTTGGCCAGAGTGGACTGGGAGCAGCTACTTTTAGGTAAATCTGCGTCAGAACAGTGGGACTCATTCAAGAAGGAAATAGGGAGAGTACAGAGCCAACATATTCCAGTAAAGACCAACAAATCCAGGCAACCCTGGATGTCAAGAGATATACAGGATTGGATAAAGAGAAAAAGGCAGATACTGAGGACTTAAAACAGCAGAAGCCCTGGAGGAGTGTAGAATGTGTAGGGGGAACTTAAAAAGGAAATTAGTAAAGCAAAAAGGGGGCATGAAAAAACATTGGCAGGTAAAATAAAGGAAAATCCAAAGTTATTTTACAAGTACATTTATCGTAAGAGGATAACTAGGGAAAGAGTAGAGCCCGTTAAGGACCATAGTGGTAATTTGTGTGTGGAGCCGGAAGACGTAGGAAGGGTGCTAAATGAACACTTTGTGTCGGTGTTCACAAGTGACAGGGATGACGTGGGTATGGAAATCAGGCAGAAGGATTGTGATATAATTGAAGAAATTAGCATAGAAAGGGAGGAGGTTCTAAGTGGTCTGGCAAGCTTAAAAGTAGATAAATCTCCAGGCCCGGATGAAATGTATCCCCGTCTGTTGAGTGAGGCAAGGGAGGAGATAGCAGGAGCCCTGGCAATAATTTTCAATACCTCTCTGGCCATAGGAGAGGACTGGAGGGTAGCCAAAGTGGTACTGTTATTCAAGAAAGGAGGAAGGGATAAACCAGTGAACTACAGGCCAGTCAGTCTAACCTCAGTGGTGGGGAAACTATTGGAAGCAATTCTGAGGAACAGAATTAATCTACACTTGGAGAGGCAGGGATTAATCAAGGACAGTCAGCATGGGTTTGTTGAGGGGAGTTCATGCCTGACCAATTTGATTGAATTTTTCAAAGAGCTGGCCAGGTGTGTAGATGAGGGCAAAGCATTTGACATAGTCTACTTGGACTTCAGCAAGGCTTTTGATAAGGTCCCGATGGGAGACCGATAATGAAGGTAAGAGCCCATGGGATCCAAGACAATTTGGCAAATTGGATCCAGAATTGGCTGATTGGCAGGAAGCAGAGGGTGATGGTCGAGGGGCGTTTTTGTGACTGGATGCCTGTGTTCAGTGGGGTTCCACAGGGATTGGTGTTGGGTCCCTTGCTGTTTGTGGTTTATATAAACAATTTAGACTTGAATGTAGGAAGGTTGATCAGTAAGTTCGCGGATGATGTGAAAATTGATGGGGTGGTAAATAGTGAGGAGGATAGCCTTAGATTACAGGAGGATATAGACGGACTGGTCAGATGGGCTGATCAGTGGCGAATGGAATTTAATCCGGATAAGTGTGAGGTGATGCGCTTGGGCAGGGCAAACAAGGCACAGGAATACACGATGAATGGTAGGACCCTGGGAAGTACCAAGGACTAGAGGGACCTTGGTGTGCATGTCCACTGGTCTCTTTAGGTAGCGGGACAGGTAGATAAGCTGGTTAAGAAAGCATATGGGATACTTGCCTTTATTAGCTGAGGCATAGAAGATGAGAGCAGGGAGGTTATGCTGGAACTGTATAAAACATTGGTTAGGCCACAGCTAGAGTATTGCATGCAGTTCGGGAATCCGCATTATAGGAAGGTTGTGATTGCACTAGAGAGAGTTCAGAGGAGATTTACCAGGATGTTGCCTGGGCTGGAGAGTTTTAGTTATGAGGAGAGATTGGATAAACTGGGGTTATTTTCCGTGGAGCAGAGGAGATTGAGGGGGGACATGATTGAGGTGTATAAAATTATGAGGGGCATATATAGGGTAGAGAGGAAGGAACTTTTCCCCTTGGTGGAGGGATCAATAACCAGGGGGCATAGATTTAAGGTAAGGGGCAGGAGGTTTAGGTGGGATGTGAGGAAGAATTTTTTCACCCAGAGGGTGGCAGGAATCTGGAACTCACTACCTGAGAGGGTGGTAGAGGCAGAAACCCTCATTACTTTTAAGAAGTATTTGGATGTGCACTTGCAATGCCATGGCATACAAGGCTATGGGCCTAGTGTTGGAAAATGGGATTAGAATAGTTAGGTATTTGTTTGACCGGCACAGACTCGATGGGCCGAAGGGCCTTTTTCTGTGCCGTAAACCTCTATGACTCTATAACTCTATGATTGACTATACAGCGCCTTCAGCCATTTCTTGATATCATGTGGAATGAATTGAATTGGCTGAAGACTGGCACCTGTGATTCTGGGGCCTCAGGAGGAAGCCAAGATGGATCATCCACTCGGCGCTTCTTGTTGAAATGCTTTGATAAAACTGAGTGGCTTGCTTGGCCACTTCAGAGGGTATTTAAGAATGAACCACATTGATGGTTTGGAGTCACCTGTAGGCCAGTCCAGGCAAGGGCAGCAGATTTCCTTCCCTAAAGGGCATTAATGCACCAGGTGAATTTTCACAACAATCGACAGTGGTCACCATTATTGAGCCCAGCTTTTATATTCCAGATTTATTGATATATTTTAAATTCCACCAGCTGCCGTGGTGGGATTCGAATCAGTCTGGAGATTTAACAACTCTCCCTGATGGCGTTCTGGTCAGACTTAGAAGATCAGTCATCTCCCTTTGTACTTCTTTGCTTTGACTTGATTGGTCTTCAGTAAGAGTTGCAATATCTTGTGTATTGTCAGTTTGTGACGAATGAGGATAAGGTTTCTCCTGTCCATTCTGAAGTATGTGCTTAGTAGGATCGCTGTTGATTGTCATTCCTCTGGACAATTACTCCTTCTCTGCCTTGGTGCCTTACCTGGACCTAGACTTGATCCTTTTCTTTCTCTCTTTTCTGTTATACTTCTTGTGATCACTTGTCTCTTGTCCTTGATGGGATTTTGTAGGTTCATCTCTCCCTGCGTTCTCCATGTTCCGTATCCTGGTCTGTTGAGTTCACCCTGGTTCCTTTGGATGGTGTTGCCTGACTTTCTTTATTTCTGGAGTGATGACTCCCTGTAGCCTCTCATTCGTGAACTCTTTGATAATCCTACTAGCCCTGGAATTATTCTTTTAGGTAGGCTGTGGGGAAGCCATTTGCTCAATCTCTTGCTTTACCTCAAACTCCAGCAGGCCTGGTGTAGCAATAAGGCCAGTGTCTTCCAACGTGGAAGGGGTGGATATTTCATGGTTTGGCTCTGGGTCCAGTTCCGGACTTGTGTTACTGCAAGCACCTTTGAGAACCACTTCTGGTGGATTTGATATGTGCAGGTGCAACTTTCTAGAAGGTCACCACTGTTAGATGACTGTGGTTATTGAAACACACTTTTCTGTCACTATAGTTTCATTTTCCATCTTCTCAACATTACAAAGTGGTGAAGGACTATTGTCATACTCAAGTGCTCTCTGGTCTAATTGGTTAAGTATAACTTTGGTGAGAATATGTTACCTCACTTCCTCCTGGACATCTTCTTGGAAAATGGCTGGATCATCAATCTCTGTGGAGAGTGTCAAAAAATCAATGCTGAAGTCCCAATCCAGATCTTCAGTGCAGTTGGACCGTTTCAGGGGTTCAGTGTTGATGTCATCCTTCGATACCTGTTGATTGACGCTCAGGTTGAGGTCTACACAGGCATTTCAACTTAGAGGAGAGAACCCCTGATTGTGAAGGACATATAATGTTTCCAGCATCTGTTGTCCTTTTCCTGCAACGTACTCTTGAATCGGAGTTTGATCCTTCCTGGACCATATAGCTGCGTTTCAGTTGGCTTCAGGCATTGTGTTTCTAACCATGGGTTCTTGGTCTGATAACACCGTTACACTTACTCCTGTATCCAGATTGAAACTGCTGATGTGTCCATTGACACATATATCTGCATTCCAGAATGGATAGCTGGGCTATTTGAGCTCACCCAGGAAAATGTTTCTATCTTTTCGTATCCTCAATTTCTTTAATGGCCTTTTGTGTGAAAACTGTCCCCTTATGTAAAGTTAGAGGCTTTAACTTGGCACACCTTACCAATGTGTCCTATCCTTTCTGCAGTGGGTGCAGGACATTCTTTGCACCTACTGGGCTTTTTAGCACCACGCCTTTGGCCTGGTTTGATGGCATATTGAACTTTTCCTCCATATGGTGTCTTCTTTCCTGGAGTTTCTTTGACATTCCTTTGCTTAATAAACTGGACTGTCACTGGGGGTTTTCTGAGCCAAGGTTTTTGTTCACCTTTCAGTATTGCCCTATTCTGTTTACAGACCTCAGTTTGTCTCACCAGCTGTATTGCTTTCTCCAAGGTTAAGCCTTCCTTGGATTGCAGTAGGTCTGATAGGGTGTCATCAGTAACACCGACTGCAATGCAGTCTTGTATCAATTCTGCTTCTAAGTCTCAATTTTTGCAATCTTCAGCCAGCCTGTAAAGGTCATTAACAAAAGCATCTACTGGTTCACCTGGCTTCAAGACCCTTTTGTTGAATTTGGCCCTTTCTAGAACCTTGTTGCTCCTTAAGTTGAAATAATTATGAAAGGCTTGTAGACTTCTTCAAATTTGTCTGATGCCTCATGCTTTGTCTTGCAATAACATCATCTGCAATTGTTCCAATAAAATAATTGGATGTATTGTCCAACCCTGAAGCAATTCGAAATCTTAAGAATCTTTTCCTCCATAGTGCCCAATTCCATGTTTGATTTAGTCTTTCCATGTGTCCGAATCTCTCAGGCAATGTGAATTTGGGATCCATGGCTGCTCTAAACTACTAGGTGGTTTGTTTTAATCTTTTTTCAAACTTCCCTTGCAGTAATGCAGTTTTCCCATGCTGATCAGCCTCTCACTGTTACCTGCGATCGCTATCTCTTTTAGGCATTTGCCTCTTAAACTCTTCAGACCCTTTAAAACTATTTGCTTGAAGTAACTATTATACTCTCTTCACTCCGTCCCTTCCAGAGAATCAAGTATTTTCAGCTATTTGGCTTTTTCTTCGATTGCTGCCTCACAATCACTATGTGTAATGGTACCAACCTCGGACCAGGACTACAGGGTGTATTGAAACCTGCCCTTGCTTAGAGTGCAATCTGTCCAGTGCTCCCTGATTCTGATTTGATGTTAAATTGAAGATTTGTACCCTTTTTAGGGTTGCTTACCAGTTCCTCGATTGTCGCTAGGTTCTCTGAATCTATTGCTGGATTTGGGATTTCTTCACCGGCTACCATGTGCTGTGGTGCAGCCCTTACTGAACTGAACAGTTGATTTTCTGCCTCTCATCGCCTTTACATCTCTATGGGCCCACCTTGGAATTGCTCAACTGTCTTACGGAGTTCTGAGTTTTGGCGTCGTTTTTCAGGTCAGACTTGCAAACTCCTTTAAAGCTGATTTTTGGGGAGTTTGGGGTCTGTCACATGATTTCGGTGACCTTCACAGCTGTCACTACCATGGCCACCACGTTTTATGTGTAGTATAAACTGAGCAGCCAGCAGCCTCAATCTTCCTCAGTAGAGGAAGAAAGAAGCAAAGATTTCCTTTCCTGACCCACATTCACTGACTCTCTACAGGAATATCACTGTCAGGTGAATAGGCTCTGTGGTTCTCCACCTGTTATTCCCCCTGAAACACATTGTTAGGCCTCTCATTTATACGAGGTTGGAGAATGAGGCTGCTGGCTGTGGAATCAAACAGCAGAGGGCCATACACCCAGAAAAGGGGCAAAGTAAGGAAGTGGTGGGGTGGGGTGGGTGAACATGGGGCTAAGGAGACATTGAACTTTGGCAGTAACCTGCTAACCAAGGTTGAGAAGCAGAATTATTGTCAGAAAGGGTCAAACACCAAGTAAGAAGATTAGTCTAAGATGTTGCTGAGATAATGTTTTTTAAACACCAGGAAATTAAACTGTTCTAACGTCTGGTGTTTGGTTCAGTCAGTGGGGATTGCTAATGGTAATACATGTTGATGGCTCCCCATCTCACCATATAATTGACATAAAAGAAGTGTTCTGTAAAAATATGATTCTTGCTTGATGTTTATTGTGTGCAATAAATTCCAGACGGGAAATATTGCCAAAGTAATCAGAAAAAAGCTGACTTTGAATTATTGAAAACATTATGAGACTTGGAGCTGCCTTTATTTTGAAACAATTGTGATGTGTTTTTACACTGAGCATTTACAGTGGCAAAAATATTAAAACTGCCTTTCCTCCCACAGCAGGTACAGAGACAAGTCATTGAAACAGATTTATCAAACTGAGCTCCCCACCCCCACCCCGACACCCCCTCCCCCGCCTCTGCCCTGTCAAATTGGACCAGCAATGAGTTATGGGATCTTCAGGACAAGACCGAAAACCAGCAGGGTGCAGCCGCTACAAGGCAGGGGGGAGGCTAGATGCCAACTCTCAAGTGGCCTTTCACCCCATAAGGAGGGGGCCTTGTTGCTCAGTAGATATCACCCCTGCCTCTGAGCTAGAAGCTCTGGGTTCAAGTCCAGGACTTGTTGGCCATGGAAAGAGTGTTCATGATGTGGTTCAACATGTTGATAATCAGCCTGTTAATCCTTTCAAAACTTCCCCACTCTTCCCCAAAGGGGGAAGGAATGTGTGAAGATACAAAACACACAAACAAGCCCCATAAAGTGGCATCTGGACCCCAAGGATGGGCAAAAGCTGCAAGACGTTCACTGATGGAGATTTTGCAGCTAAGTGAAGGTTGTTTCCGCTGCACGACAGAATTGTTTGAGGATCGGATCTAGTCCAGCTGACCTGATAGAGGCCCTTAACAATATCAAGGGATTTCAATAGGTTAGCTGGAGAGATGATGTTTCCAGTTGACCTCTGAAGAAGGGTCATATTGGACTCAAAATTTAAACTCTGTTTCTCTCTCCGCAGACGCTTCCAGGCCTGCCGAGCTTTCCCAGCACTTTCTGTTTTCATTTTCTGCTTCCAGTTGTGGTGAAGACCGAAACTGGAGGACATAAATATAAGACAGTCAAATCCGACTGGGAATTCAGGAGGAACTTCCTTACCCAGAGAGTGGTGAGAATGTGGAACTTGTGACTACATGGTGTGGTTGAGGCAAATAACGTATTTAAGGGTAAGTTAGATAAACACATGAGGGAGAAAGGAATAGAAGGATATGCTGATAGGGTGAGTAGGCAGAGGCTCATGTGGAGCAAACCCTAGCATGGACCAACTGGGCTGAATGGCCTGTTTCTGTGCTGCATATTCTATGGGGTAAAATTTATTCAGAAGTGGTGCTATGCAGACTGCACAGATTCCCCACAGGCAGATAGTGCTACCTGTGTAGCCCAGGTTGGTTTCCTCGATAATATTAATGGAGAAGCCTCTGCAGATTGTGGCGGTAGTGTCCACAGGTCCATCTGCTCCCAGGGAATCTTTGTGGTTTGCACAGGGACACAGATGTTTACCCCATGTATTTCTTTTGGGATGGCAACTAACTGGTGGAAGTCTTTTTGAGTTTTGTCTGCTGATGGTTAATGAGGCTCTCTGGGGAGGCAGGAGCACTGAATCTTTCCACGAGTAATGTCATGATTCGGGTTTCTGAGGAGATTGGGGGCTCTAGAAGCCTTTTTGCCCGGGTGAGAGGACTCCTGCTGTTTAGGTTTTAAAATAAGCTTGCTGAAGGACTATAAGATTAGAGGAACAAACCTAGCCTGCTCAGCCAATGGTGTGTGTTATCTTTCAGGGATAACAAACTTAATCAGAGACTTGGGAGGACCTCTGGAGGATACCGGGGCATGAGGTTTGCTTGCAATATCAAGGATTGGAAGAAGGCACAATTGTGACATGAGATTTGCTATTCTCTTGTGTAGGTTTGCAAGATACATTCTATCCAACCTATTTGCGCTCTTACCCAGGCCAAACCAACCCTACCCAACAAGAAGGAAGGGGACCTGACATTCATGATTCCCTCCAGCTGATAGGAACAGGAGGGTGGACGCTCAGCTCAGCTCAGTCCTAAAATGGTCATTAGGGTCCCAGTGACATCATAGACCCTGATTTTCATTACCCAATGTCAACTGCCTCTCTGGGCAAATTATTGGAAAAAAAAACTCTGAGGGACAGTATTAATCATAATTTAAAAGGCAAATTAATTAAGGACAGTCAGCATGGATTTATTAAGAGAAGGCTGTGTCTGACTAACTTGATTGAATTTTTTTGACGAATAACAAGGATGGTTAATGAGGGTAGTATGAAGTAGTCTACATATATTTTAACAATGATTTTGACAAGGTCCTACATGGCAGACTGGTCATGAAAGTAAAAACTCATGGGCCAGAATTTTTGGCTTGGCGAGTGGGGGCGGGGCCCACTTGCCAAGGTGTAAAATGATGCGGGGTGACATTGGGCGTGCGTCCCGACGTCACCGCGTGTCATTTAGATTTTCAGTCGACTCGGCTGTGCGCCCACCAAACCGTCAAAAACCTATTACGGCCATTTAAAAATGAATTAAACCAATAAACTGAGCTTCCCATCCAACCTTAAGGTTGGCGGGGGGGCAGGCGAAGAGCCCAGGCGGCCTTCGCATTTTTCATGGAACCTCATCCACTTGCGTGTTGATGTTTCATGGAGTGTTTATAAATTGAATAAAATTTTTTATAAATATTCATTAACATGTCCCAGCCCATGTGACTCTGTCACATGAGGGGACATGCCTTAAAATTTTTTCTTATCTTTATTTAACTTTTTAAAACTTAAACTAATTTAATGAGATTTCTGCGCTCTTTCGCGCACATGCGCTAAAAAACACAGGCCCCGACTCAGAGAACCCCCCCCCCGCCCCCACTGCCTGCACAGGGAGCGCTCAGTACTTCCAGGCACATGCCACACTGGGTGGGCTTTAATTGGCCCGCCCACGTAAAATGGCGGCGTGGACCCAATCGGGGACACTGATCGGGTCTGCACCCGCCCCCGCCCGTCCCCGCACAACCCCCCTGATGGGGGGACAATTCTCCCCATGGATTCAAAAGAAAGTGGCAAGTTGGATCCAAAATTGGCTCAGTAGCAAGAAAGTAAACAAAATGGCCGATGGGTGTTTTTGATTGGAAAACTATTTCCAGTGAGGTTGCTCAGGGCTGAGTACCAGGTCCCTTGCTTTTTGTGCTGTATATCATTGATTTGGACTTGAATGTAGGGACTATGATTAAGAGCTTTGCAAATGATACAGAAATTGGCCATGTGGTTGATATTGAGGAGGCGTAAGATGGTGAGGAGGTATAAGAAATTGGGATCTTGAATAAACAGGTATTTTCTGCAAAATATAGAACCTTGATAGGATGTGTTAAACAGCATTGATTGTTTCTCTGGAAAGAGGATTTCTAAACACTTTGACCTCTAAACAATTTTAGTTCAGGCTGTCATGTTGACGTTCCTTAGCTGTTAGGATGGCACCCCATGCACCCCCTTATCTATGCAATTGTTTAAAAAGGACCAGAGTGTGACCCTCAGCATAATGTAAGCTTAAAAGCTGACCTTGAGCAGGATGATGAGCAGGAGTGGTAGTAACTATCCTGACGTTTGGTGTACCTGTCCTGTATCCATTGGTCAGGGTAGTTAGAGAGGTGATTGACACTGGGTACACCAGCTCCCAGAAAAGGGTATATATATATATATATATATATATATTGCTGTTATACTGGAGGTGGGGGGCTGAGGTGCTGGTGAGGTGCCAGTGCTCGTTGGGCAGCTGCCTTCTTCAGGTGGAGGATGGACCAGAGGAAGAGGAGGAAGATCAAGAGAAAAGTTTCCTAACACTTCGGCTAGAGATCAGAGTGCTGTAATCACAAGCTACTGAGATCAACACACTCTGTGTCCGTTTATAGATGTTTACAGCGCAGGAGGAGGACATTCAGTCCATCATGTCCTCGCCGGTCAACAAAGATCTGACTACACTAATCGCGTTTTCCAGCGCTTGGCCCATTGCCCTGGAGGCTATGGTAATGCAAGCGAATATCTAAATACTTCTTAAATGCTACGAGAACTTCTGACTCAACCACCCTTTCAGGCAGTGAGTTCCAGACTCCAACCACCATCTGGATGAAAAAACTTCCCCTCAACTGCCCTCTTAGCCTTCAACATCTTAACTTAAATCTATACCCCCTGGTGATTAGCCCCTCTACTAATGGAAAATGTGCCTTCCTATCCACCCTATCTATGCCACTTATAATCTTATACACCTCTATCAGGACCTCTCTCAATCTTCGCTGCTCCAAGGAAAACAACCCCAGTCCATCCAATCTTTCCTCATAGCTCAGACCCTCCAGCCCAGGCAGCATCTTAGTAAATCCCCTCTGCACCCTCTCCAGTGCAATCACATTCTTCCTATAATGTGGTGACCAGGACTGCACACAGAACTCCAGTTGTGGCCTAACCAGTGTTTTGTACAGTTCCAGCATAACCTCCCTGCTCTTGTATCCTACGCTTCGGCTAACAAAGGCAAGTAACCCGTATGCCTTCTTAACCACCTTATCTACCTGCCCTGCTATGACAGGGGTCTGTGGATATGCACACCAAGGTCCCTCTGATCTTCAGTACTTCCCAGGATCCTACCATTCATAGTGTAATCCCTTGCCTTGTTAGTCCTTCCCAAGTGCATTACCTCACACTTTTCCGGGTTGAATTCCATTTGCCACTGCTCTGCCCACCTGACCAGTCCATTGATATCCTCCTGCAGTTTGTCCTCCGGGATCAGTAAGCTGCTCTCAATTGTTATGTGTTGTACATTTTTTCTGTCTAATTCGTTACTGTACCATATCTAAACTGTTGCTTCTTCAGAAACTCAATAAAGTACCTTAAAATGACATATGAGTAGCCGATTGCATATCTTAGGTATCCGTGGGCCCGAATCCAAAAATCTTACAGAGGGTAGCTGTAGGCTGCGGAAAGAGGTCAATGGACTGGTCAGGTGGGCAGAAAAGTGGCAAATGGAATTCAACCCAGAGAAGTGTGAGGTGATGCATTTGGGGAAGTCAAACAAGGTAAAGGGTTACATAATGAATAACAGAATACTAAAAAGTATAGAGGAAGTGAGGAACCTCGGACTGAATGTTCACAGACCCCTGAAGGTAGCAGGACAGGTGGATAAGGTGGTTTAGAAGGCATATGGGATACTTCCCTTTATTAGCCAAGGCATAAAATATAAGAGTGGAGATGTTATACTCAAACTGTACAGAACACTAGCTAAGGCACAGCCAGGGTACCACATACAGTTCTGATCACATTACAGGAAAGATGCGATTACATTCGAGAGGGTACAGAGGAGATTTATGAGGATGTCGCCAGGACCAGAAAATTGCAGCTTTGAGGAAAGATTGGGTAGGCTGGGGTTGTTCTGCTTGGAACAGAGGAGGCTGAGGGGAGATTTAATCGAGGCGCATAAAATTACGAGGGAGATAGAAAGAATGGATAGGAAGGAGCTACATTCTTTTGAGAGACCAATGATCAAGGCTGTGGATTTAATGTAATTGGTGGGAGGATTAGAGGGGAGTTGAGGATAATTTCTTTCATCCGGAAGGTGTTGGGTGCCTGGGGGTGCATTTAGAAAATTCTTGGCTACTGCTTGAGGTGCTATAATTTACAGGGCTACAGACCAAGAACTGGAAAGTGGGATTAGGCTGGATAGCTCTTATCCAGGCAGCACAGACACAATGGGCTGAATAGCCTCCTCCTGCGCTGTAAATTGCTACGATTCAGGGACTGTACCAAACACCCACTGAAAGGCCCCAATAACTACTGCCTTTAACACAGTGACAAAGATAAGGGGCCACCCATTATGCGGACATGAGTGGCCCTCAGTGCAGGAGAGAAGGGGTGAAAATCCAACCTAGTGTGGTTACTTGCTTTACATCAGGGCCATTCTTGAGTTTCCAAATATCTGGGACCTTGTCGGCAATTTTAAATCTCTTGATCAGATTTCACTGGTATTTTGTCAGTTTGGTCCTGGCAAGAAGGTGGGTCGGTGAGGTTCAGGGATATAGAGGGAAGGTGGGATTGAGGGATAGGGTGAAAAGGGTAGATAAATGGGATTGAGAGATAGGGGGAGAAGTACAGGGACACACACAGAGCCACATGTACAAGGTCAATAGGTATTTGGATACCTGAATTCAGTAGAAAACATTCAAATAAAAAGAGTGATACACACACACACTCACACTCGCACACTGAGACATACAGGCATACTGACACAGGATCACAGAATCTTAATAGCACAGAAGGAGGCCATTCGGCCCATCATGTCTGCACCAGCTTTCCAAATGAGCATTATGACCTAGTGCCATTGCCTTGCCTTTTCCCCATACCCCTGCACATTGTTTCAATTCAAATAATCAAATAATAATTGAATGCCTCAGTTGAACCTGCCTCCACCACACTTCCAGGCAGTGCACCCAGACCCGAAAAAGCTTTTTCCTCACATTTGCAAATCACGTTAAATCTCATTCTTGATCCTTTTACCAACAGGAGCAGCTTCTCCCTATCTACTCTGTCCGGGATGTAGGTGTCGCTGGCTTGGCCAGAATTTATTGCCCATCCTCAAGGGTCAACCAAATAGCTGTGGGTCTGGAGTCACATGTAGGCCAAGTAAGGACAGCAGATTTCCTTCCCATTAGTAAATGGGAATTCTTCTGAATTCAGGTATCCAAATATCTTTTGGGTACCTGACCTTGTACATGTGGCTTTTAGTGAACCAGATAGGTTTTTAATGACAATGGTTTCATGGTCATCATTAGATTTAATTCCAGATTTTTATTGGATTCAAATTCCACCATCTGCTATGGTGGGATTTGAACCTGAGTTCCCCAGAGCATTACCCCTGGGTTTCTGGGATACCAGCCCACTGACAATACCACTACACCACTGCCTCCCCCAATGACTTTGAACATCTCTATCAAATCTCCTCTTAGCCATCTTCTGTCCAAGGAGAACAGTCCCAAGCTCACCGATCTATCCTCATAGTTGAAGTTTCTCATCCCTGGAACTATTCTTGTAGACCTCTTCTGCACTCTCTCCAATGTGTTCATACCCTTCCTATAATATGGTGCCCAGAACTGTACACAATATTCCAGCTGAGGTCTAACGAGTGTCTTACATAAATTCAGCATAACCTCCCTGCTTTTGTACTCTATGCCCCTATTAATAAAACCCAGGATTCTATGTGCTTTATTAACTGCTCTTTCCACCTGTCCTGCCACCTTCACTGATCTATGCACATATACACCCAGGTCCTTCTGCTCCTGCACCCCCTTCAAAATTTCACCCCTTATTTTATATTGTCTCTCCATGTTCTTCCTACCAAAATGCATCACCTCACATTTCTCCACATTAAACTTCATCTGCCACCTATCTGCCTACTCCACCAACTTGTCTATGTCCTTTTGAAGTTCTACATCGTCCTCCTCACAGTTTACAACACTCCCAAGCATCGTATCAGCTGCAAACTTTGAAATTGTCCCCTGCGCGTGCGCATGCACACACACACACACAATCACATTGACACACACCCTCTCACATCCTGACATGCGCACACACCCGCACACACTCTCGCGCACGCACACTCGTGCACACACTCGCATGTACACACACACACACTCCTATACACACTTGTGCGTGCGCACACGCACACTCGCGCGTACACACACACTCAGATATAATAACCCTTTCTGTATAATGTACTGAAAAATCTTGAACCCTCCACACAAAAAGGCCACAGTTTTTAAACAGTGTGATAGGTTTTTTTTATTGCATTTTATAATGCCATTGTCAATAATTAGTACTGAATACATGCAACTAAAACTACTGTACATTTGTTTAATGTCTGCTGTACAGACAGGGAATATCGGGTTACAAATATGCCAGAGATGTTGTTACAGCGTGAAAGGAACGGTCAGTGACTGAAAGAGGGATGATCGCTATTCCCTGCAGGTCACAGACAGTAATGTAATCTTACAAATACCAATACGAGTGAGAGAGAGAGAAAGAGAAGAGAAAGAGAGAAAGGATGTAGGAGAGAGAAAAAGGAGGAATAAATCAACAATCTCTTCGGATTAAATGGATGGTTGTCGATAACTGTGAGCTGTAGTCCTTACTCTGCCTTAGCCTAAACTGCAATCAGACGAGATTAAAAAATAAATATACAAAGTAAAATAGATTTAAAATTCTGTTGTTCTTTTGATCACAAGCGTTTGCAACCACTTTGGGCTGTAATACTCATTCACTCTCACAAATAAGTCAGATGCCAAGTGATACCGTTTTACCAAGGATGGCGTCAAGTTTTCGCCAAACTGCAAACTACGACAGTGAGAAAACCTGTATAATGCATTTAAAAAAAAAATAATTTACACCTCAAACCAGGTTTATATTGGATCTCACAGGAGGAGCTTGGAGAATGGGGAGGCTAACAAAGCCTTAAACATTGCCACAAGGGTAAATGCTCTTTATTTGAATTTTTTTTTACATTTTATTTTAAACGAGGGTTCTGATGAACAGTTGCTCCATGATCCTGAAAGGTCCTGCTTTGCGTTGTCAGCATTTTCTATTCTTAATTCAGATTTCCTTCATTCCTCTTTTTTTGATAACTTAAGCCAAATCTTGTTGACTGGTTGGTTTTTAGTTCATTGTTTAATCCAGTCAGTATTTTAATCGTCAATCCTCCAATCGTGCTTCACACACCCTTGTGAAAACATTAAGAGCCCAATGACCTCACCTCCCCCGTAACATCATTCAATTCCCAGAATCCCAGACCAATAAGATATAAAGTAATAGGCGACACACACAAATCGCTCCTGGTGGGGTATCACACTTCAATGAAGTCGCAAAGAATCTCAAACCTAACTGTAGAATGCTTTCATATGCAACATTTAGGGAAAATAAAATGCATTGACCTAAAGGTTTCCAAGCTATGAATCTTCATCCGTCATGACAAGGAGTTTGTATTGAGGTTCAGTTTAAGTCTGTGGGCTGGTCTCTTGCAGTCACTGGATTGCCCAGTGTCCACTAGAATAGGGCATTGTCACCTCAGAGTGGAGGACTTTGGGCTGTTGGGAACTCCTCGAGTGGCCTTGCCCCCATTTTGTGTACTGACCTGGGTGCCATGTGTCAACTTGGGATCAGCTTGAAGGACCAACTTTTACAAATCCAAGAGAACTGGGTTTTTTTCCAGGTTTGTTGGCGATTTGATGATGGAACACCGTGACAAAAAAAAACTCATAATGCCTCAAATTGTTTTGAGGCCTTCGCTACTTTTCAGATTTAGATTCTTTGGGTAACACACATCAATCAACAATGTCGTAGAGGGTAATTCTTGGGAGAGACAGCATCCTTTACAAAGGGTGGGAAGTAATAAATCCATTTGATTTCAATTTTCCAATTTTTTACTGCTTCCTGTTCCGATGCCCATGTACCCTAACTTTACAGCTGGAGGCATGGGGCAACTGGTCAGGAGCGAGATTTCGGGCTGGTTTCTCCCACTGCTGCGCAGGCTGGGAGTGCACCTTAGCACAGGCCAGGGCTGGTGCCTGGCTCTCGCTTTGCTTCGCATGCCAGATATTGCAGACATCCTGGCACCAGCGCTTTCCTTGCAATTGGGGGGGAGGGTCAAATCGAAGTTAAATCAGAACTGGGGACTTTGGGAAAGGATTCTGTCTCTTTGGAGGAGAAACTGGAGAGTTTACTGCAAAAAAAAAGGCAGGAAGAATCAACCTGGTCCCTTTGAGTTGTGACATCACTCCCTTTGTCGGAAAAAATGGAAAGTAAATTCCTCTGGGCCAGCTATGCAAAATAGGCAATAATGAATTGACAGCACATTTTGCACAGATTTCAGTCCCAATACGTTTCTTATTTCATTTCACAGTGAGCAGAGCAATCCTCCCTCCTCTCCCAGTGCTCACACCAGGACAGTGTCCTGACACCCCCCATCCCGCCACTATCGACACTCTCCAGATTCAATTAAACTGTCCACATTTTCAGTAGCATACACCCTCTCCGCCATCTCCTTCCTTCCCTGGCTCTCGGTTCAAGGCAGAGAAAAGGACGAACAAACCCTCAACAACTCTTAAAGCACGCAGGGCAGGTAAGGGGAGGGGAGTGAAATCACACTCTGCGATATTAGCATAGGACATTTAACTCACTGCATCCCAGATCCTGAATTCACTGGTACAATAGAAGACCCATTTTAGAGGGTTTTACTTCAAACGCTACCATGAAGGTAGCAAAGATTTTCATTTTACGAATGCCTGGTGTACTTTAACACTAATATGGCAAAGTGTAATTGCACACCTTTCAATTTAAAATCACTGGTGCAAGTTTTTCCTTTGGAAATGCATATTTTCAGCTGCTTTGGATGAGGGATAAAAAGAGATTGCAAAACAGAAACGGTGAGTATTTGAAGTTAATATTTGAACACAGAGGGAATATCCCTCCTATCATTTAATTTTTGGTCCTATTTATCATTTTTTAAAAAAAAAATGCTTTTCTTTGAGGTAAAACGCATGGTGAATATAGGAATAATTTGAAAAGACAATAATTAAAAAACCTCGCATTTGAGAGAATTAACCTAACACACTGAATAGGGAAGTATCAAAATTATTCTAACTAAGATAAATATACAAACATTACCTAAACCACTTATTTTTAAACCTACATGTTTTTTTCCCCCCAAAAAGTTAATAACATCAACTCAGATGCCATATGGAGTAACAAAGCAGTCAAAAAAAAAAGGTTTAACTATCCAGCTATATAACCTGCCACGAGCCAGAAAGGAAGCACACTGAGAGCAGAATAAGCTAATCTAAAATCAAAATCAGAGCTTAAAGCCGTACAATAAACAAGTGGAGGAACAATTCATGTTCTTAGGAGCAAGCAACTTACAGAATATACATCGATACATAAAATATCGCAAGAAACTCTCTGCCCTTCTTTAATGTCTGTTTTGACTAGGTAACTAATAGTCATGTTATGCACTTTTGAAACTTTTTTTTTTCCTTTTTCTTTACAGAAGTGTCTTAAAGCATTTCTTTCCTTATTTATTTATTGAAAGTTCAGTCCTTGAGGTCTCCAGATCCTTCCTTTGAAATACGGAAGAAAAATAAAATTAAGAGCTATTTTTTTTTCAAAAAAACCAAAAAAAGAAACCCCCAATTCCAAGCATCTCACTGTTGGGTTTGTGGAGCGACAGCTTCAAGCATTTATTAAATCAGGCCGGTTTTCCACAGCCACCCAGACCCTGCCACAATTCCTTGGGATTTGCAGTTTCCTGGGAAGACAAATCTCTCATTCTACTTGGTTGCTGTTGGGCGTGCTTACCCTCACCCTTACTTAGGCTATGGCCACCTCACGCAGAATACCTTTATGAAACAAGGCTACATCAACCAATCCAACCTACCCCACTTTCAAGGAGGCGAGTTGGTGGGTGGGAAGAGGAGGAATTGGAATTGCCATTAACCAGGGCATCAGGTTATCTAAAAACTAATAATTACATTTTTTACTGAGTGAAAATATGCCATGTAGATGTGGGATAGTGGAGTACTAGATTCAGGTGCAACACAGGTTAGATACAGAGAAATGAAGGTCATACGGACTCGAAACGTTAACTCTGTTTCACTCTCCATTGATGCTGCTAGACCTGCTGAGTTTTTTCAGCATTTTCTGTTTTTGTTTTAGATACAGAGTAAAGCTCCCTCTACACTGTCCCATCAAACAGTCCCGGGACAGGTACAGCACGGGGTTAGACACAGAGTAAAGATCCCTCTACACTGTCCCCATCAAACACTCCCAGGACAGGTACAGCATGGGTTCAGATAGAGTAAAGCTCCCTCTACACGTCCCCATCAAACACTCCCAGGACAGGTACAGCACGAGGTTAGATACAGAGTAAAGCTCTCCCTACACTGTCCCATCAAACACTCCCAGGGCAGGTACAGCACGGGGTTAGATACAGAGTAAAGCTCCCTCTATGCTGTCCCCATCAAACACTCCCAAGACAGGTACAGCACGGGATTAGATACAGAGTAAAGCTCCCTCTACACTGTCCCCATCAAACATTCCCAGGACAGGTACAGAACGGGGTTAGATACAGAGTAAAGCTCCCTCTACACTGTCCCCATCAAACACTCCCAGGACAGGTACAGAACGGGGTTAGATACAGAGTAAAGCTCCCTCTACAGTGTCCACATCAAAGATCCCCACAGCAAGTGCAGCACAGGTTAGATATAGAATAAAACTGTCTGTACAGAGCATCAACAATACATTCAGAGCAATGTCTTTCCAATATGATGTTACAATTTCTCAGAAGTACAGCCTCTCTTGTGGGTCTGTTTGAATGAGATTCCTGGTTTAGTGCTGACTTCTGTTCAAATACAGGCAATATTGCATTGTGTCACTTTTTTTTCCAACCATGGCAGACTGTGTTACCATGACAGCATTGGGGCCGCATTAATAAAAGCTTGAAGTTGAAGAAAAAAGACAAAGGGAAATTGTTGGAATAGTCAATTCAAACCCAGCAGTGAAAAGGATTCTCCTTTCAGTTCAGAACCAGCTCCAGCAGAGAGCTAGTTAGCTGCTCAAACAATGTTCTGTGCATTATGGAATGTCATTAAACTCATATCTTCGATGTGGATTCTGCTCACAAAACCCAAAAGAACAAGAATCACAAGTCATGGTCCCTACTATGGTAGGAACTCAAGATTCATTTAAATAAGAATGGAGTAAAAACAGAGACACTTAACACAAAGTGAACAACTTTTCCCGAGTTACATTGGTACAATCGATACCAGCAAGTGCATCCTGTCCTTTAGTAAAATTCTCACCATTGTAAAGGTTTCTTTTTGCTGAGGTACATGTTAGTAATAATATGTTAATTTCATGGACCTTTGAGTCTATAATCCATCCCAGGGACATACTATTACCATAAGTGCAGGTGGAAGAAATGGAGCATGAGATACATTCACTGTGTGCTGAAGTTTATGAGAGGTCAAATGGTCCAACCACAGTTTTTAAAAAAAATTGAACCAGCTTCTGATTTGGGATTATGTATTTACACAGCAAGGTAGCTCTGTTCCTCAACCCCATCCATATACCTATTGCTATAAACCAATACTGAAATTCTCACTAAATCCCCAACACCTCTACATCCCACTGAAGTACAGTACGTGCCAAATCAAGGGTGAAAGCAAACTCAGATCAGTACCAAACAACTGTCCGATCACAAGATTCCTTCAAAAAACCAGGAGGAATGTTAAAGATAGAACAGATGCAGGCCAATCTGTTCCCTAATGAACCTAGGTAAAATAAAGTGAAGCAATAGGTAACAGCAGGAGAAACTCGCTATGCTTGTGTACGTGTTAGCCAAGTTAGGCTTGTTAACACTCTTATCCAGGGTCTTGATCAGTTAGCTTTAACTCCTGTGCTAAACCATTTGATTTTCACTCATTTATTTTTTTTGGAAGTTCACATCTTAAAGCTAATGTTCTTGACCCTATAAGATCAAAAAAATCTTTAGTAACAGATGGAGCATCAGGATGTTACAGAGAATTCCTGATCCTTGAAGATTCCTTGTATTTGGTGCTTTCAAAACATTCGACTGATGCTTAATAAACTCTGTTGCCTTCTTTGGATTTTTGGTTGTATGTCCTAAGTATTTGTGAGGTTGTGGTTATTACTTTTAAAAAAATCATTTTAAACCCTATTCCTAATTCCAACTAAACCAATTATCCTGGCTTCTGGCCACGGATTACAAGGAGGTAGTAGCACTACATTTTGCAGTGTTTCTGACATGAAATGTTTAGGAAGGGTTAGATGTGGCTATCAATGCATTCTCACTCTGGGCCAGTCTGAAAATACAAAGTTGGACCAAGGAAAGTTAAGGAGAATTAATAGAGGCTTTCAAAGTCTACGAGGTTTTGAGAGAGTGAATGGTGAAAGGCCGTTTCTACTGGTTGGTGAGTTGGATCACTGACTGAACATTATCACAGAAACCATGAAGGAAGAAGTTGGAAGGAATATTTTTACACTGATGGTTACTAGAACAAGGGGTAATTCACCACAACAGGTGACTGAGGCAGAGTCTGGAACATCATTTAAAATGGGAATTGGAGGAGTATCTAAAAAGGGAGAAAATTAAAAGGATTCTGGGGAAAATTGGAGTCAGCAATTTTGGGGCTGGGTGGCGAGTCCACTTTTTGAGGCACACAGTCTGGAAATGATTAACTAGATAAACCAGACCAATGCTCTCAAGAATTAGACAACTGGAGGTATTTTATTCTAGAAGAGGTAAAAGCCTCATAAAAACCGTGACAAAGAACTCCAATCTGAATTATTCCTGAAACCTTTGCTACTCTTTAGTCAGATTAATGTCCCATTGGTAAGTAAGCCTTGGAACACAGAGCTGAGGACAGGTGAAAGGAACAACAAAAATGCTTGGGGAGAGAAGGCCAAGGTAAAGTTGGTCTTTTGGTAGAAACAAGTGCTATTATATTTATGGTGCAACAGGTTTATTTTTAATGAGTGTGGAACACAGGGGACCAAGGACTTTGCTGGTGCCTAGTGCGGCCATTTCTCTGACAATTCCTTGATAGACTAGTAAACAGTTCTCTGATGTACAACTCGCTAGAAAACAACATCACTTGGTTAAAAGAAAGAGAACACATTTAGGTGGTCATTCATAAGCATGAGATTGGGCTTTGGTTCCACCAGTTAATTATAGGGCTGTGAAACATGGACTTATTCTCCAATGCATGCCATAACTTTGGTCTTACAATCAGCATGAAGAAAATTGAAGCACCAGCCTGCTCCAGGGAAGCCCTATCTCGAGCTCAAGGTTTCAGTCCATGACCAGAACCTGTCAGCAGTGGATAAGTTCACTTATCTCAGCATCACACCCTCTTGACCTGTCTGTATTGATGACGAGACACATGCAAAAATTGCCAAAGCAAGTGTAGCCTTCGGCAATCTTCAAACATCAGTCTGTGAACAAAGGGGAGTAAGTCTGCCCACCAGACTGAAAGTCTGTACAGAACAGTCCTACCCACTCTGCTCTACACATGTGAGACTTGGACTGTGTACCATGGTCATGCCAAGAATATCACTAATTTCACTTGAGCTGCCTTTGGAAGTTTCTGAAGATCAGATGGCAGGACAAAATACCAGACACTGAGGTGCTTACACGCCAAGCATCCACACCACATTGAGACAGTCACAACTGAATTGGGCTGGTCACGTAGCCAGAATGCCCGACACTCTCTTATTGAAGCAAATCTCCCATGCAGAGCTCGAGTCTGGGGTGCGCACTCATGGCCGTCAAAGGGAGTGTCACAAGGGCACTCTGAAAACTTCACTTAGGAGTTTTGATATCGACCCCAAGTCCTGGGAGAAGCTCGTCCAGGAATACTGAATCTGATGCTACCAAATAAAAAAATTTGGTGTGGCCTCCTTTGAAACCAAGCACGTATCAGAGGCAGGGAAAATTCCAAGCCAGCAGCTCATCCAAAACTCAATTGTCTGCAGTATCCTGTCCTGTTTGCAGCAGAGCATTCAGGGCGCAGATTGGCATTAACATTCCCCCAAGTACCCACTGGAATCTTACTAAACATGCAGCTAATGAACATGGTCACCCTCATGTCAAATAAGATAGATATGGCTGCGTACATGGTTTTGGACTGAATATTAAAAACAATTAAATCAAAGCCTAGGACTCACATTCTACTGTGAAATATTGGAAATGATTAAGTTTTTGTGGAGGAGTCATTAGTGAGATTGCGAATTGGATGATAGTGAATCGGCAGTTCATTTCGTGTGCAGTGAAACCAATTGAAAAGGAAATCAATTGTGGTGAAGAGAAGGGTGCTAATTCACTATTGCCATTCTGTACTTCCACCAAAGAGGGAGATTAGCCCTTGCTAGACTTTCATTCGTCTAAAAATGAGTGATTAGGATGCACCAGATCAGATATCTCATGGCCAGCTGATTGCTGCATGGATTTATTTACAAGTGCTTCAGCTGAGGTGAGAGTGACTGTCCTTGACATCAAGGCAGCATTTGACCAAGTGTAGCATCAAGGAGCCCTGACAAAACTGGAGTCAATGGGAGTTGGGGAGAAAGCTCTCCACTGGCTGGAGTCATATCTAGTTCAAAAGACGATGGCTATGGTTGTTGGATGTCAGTTATCTCAGTCCTGGGACATCACTGCAGAAGTTCCTCAGGGTAATGTGCTCGGCCCAAAATCTTCAGCTGCTTCATCAATGACCTTCCCTCCATCATAAGGTCAGGAGTGGGGATGTTCGCTGATGATTGCACAATGTTCAGCACCATTCATGACTTCCCAGATGCTGAAGCAGTCCATGTCCAAATGCAGCAAGGCCTGGACAGCATTCAGGCTTAGGCTGATAAGTGCCAAGTAACATTTGCACCACACAAGTGCTAGGCAATGACTATCTCCAACAAGAGAGAATCTAACCATCTTCCCTTGACATTCAATGGTATTTCCACTACTGAATCCTCCACTATCAACATCCTGGGGGTTACCATTGACCAGAAACTGAACTGGACTAGCCATATAAATACTGTGTCTACAAGAGCAGGTCAGAGGCTGAAAATTCTGCAGAGAGTAACTTACCTCCTGACTCCCCAAAGCCTGTCCACCATCTACAAGGTACAAGTCAGGAGTGTAATGGAATGCTCTCTACTTGCCTGCATGAGTGCAGCTCCAACAACATTCAAGGAGCTCAACACCATCCAGGACAAAGCAGCTCCCTTGATTGGCACCCTATTCACCACCTTCATTCCCTCCACTATCAGTACACAGTGGCAGCAGTGTGCACCGTCTACAAGATACACTGCAACAACTCACCAAGGCTCCTTTGGCAGCACCTTCCAAACCCACGGCCTCTACCACCTAGAAAGACAAAGGCTGCAGACACACGGGAACACCACCACCTGGAAGTTCCCCTCCAAGTCACTCATCATCCTGACTTGGAAATATATCACCGTTCTTTCACTGTCACTGGGTCAAAATCCTGGAACTCCCTCCCTAACAGCACTGTGGGTGTACCTACACTGCATGGACTGCAGTGGTTCAAGAAGGCAGCTCACCACCACCTTCTCAAGGGCAATGAAGGATGGGTGCCCATATCCAATGACAGAATGAAAAAAAGACTTGGTCTGTACTGAAACATTGGAGAGAAAATGATCCTTTTCCTTCTTTTCCTTATTCTCTTTTCCAAAATGCCTAATGGCACCAAATGGCATTAGTGCTTGCTGAAATTATTATTTTTCCTCTCCCATACTCAAAAAGATTTCCCCTTTTAAGGGTTTTAACTTCCCTCAAAAAAATGCATTTTCAACAAAACATAAACAAGCCAGAGGCAAAATAAATAATAAAATGTTAAAAAAACTTTGGATCAGAATCATAACTCAGCCAAGAACAGAAAACTGAAACTCAATTTTCGAATAAATAATAAATGATTCTAATTTTGAATTTATTGTTTCTTTGGAACAAGTTTCAAAACTTTGTTAGTTTCTAACTGAGGGACATGAAACAAATCCATTTTGGTTCAAAGTCACTGCCCCTCATTGTGGATCAACGATTGTGTTTTGTGAATGGCTCCACATGGGGGCTTTAAGCTGATAACTCGTTCGGAAGGGTTTTATACTCACCTTGTCTTAGCTCTATAGACATTCACTTTTTGAGTCTGGGAACAGTGACAGCCAGAGTTTGAGAAATTGCTATTCACTTCAGATATCCAGTCACAAGTTGAACAGAGACGCGAGCTGTGATTTCCCTAAAGCTTGTGTTTAATGATCAGCCCTTACGCCGCATTCACAAGAGGGCCCAGGCTAGTAGATACTTTTGCCATTTAAAAGAAAATAGTTATCTTTGGTCAATTGCAAAATAAAATTTTAAAAGTGGAAAAGATTCAAATTTAGCCGTTTACAACTTCTTCATTCAGAGTGGGAGTGGATGTGGGGAAAGAGCAAATCTAAGTGTTGGAGAGACTCTGGGGGTAAGTTTAACCTGATCCACTCAGCACTAATCACCCTCCTGTTTTACTCCACAGTGACGTCAGTAGAATATCTAACCAGTCCAGATATAACACGGGATGTCAATCTGATTCTGGCCAGGGAACATTAAAATTACCACCCCACCCGCACCGCACCCCCTCCCACCCTGCCCCCTCTTCCCCCATGTATCTGATGTTTTTGCGAGTCTGTTGAGAATACAGGGACTGACACCCATCGTTAAGCAAAACTTATAGAGCCTGGAATTAAGCAGCAAGTGGCAGAAAAGGCTCAAGGGGCTGAATGACCTTACTCCTGCTCCTATTTTTGAACACTAGGCAAATTCAGCAAACCCTTGTTGCCAGAGAAGAACCGAGCTTCAAGGGGTTGTTAGTTCAATGTAAATCCACGTCACTTTAATCCTGTTTCCCTACCCAGTACTCCCTTAAAGTCTGATTCATCGTCTCAAGCATGGGCTACTGAGTGTGGCCACTCCCAAGAACACTGAGATCCCGCACTAACGTAAAGCCATTCAACCCTGACCTGCCGATTCTGACTGCCCACAATTTTCCATGGAGGAAGAGGGGGCAGGGTGGGGAGGGAATGCGGTGCAGCTGGGGTGGTAATGGTCACTGATGACTGAGCCAGAAACCTACAAAAACGGTTAACCTGGTCCTGAATTTCATCAAACTTTAAACAGCACTATCAGGTGAATTGTAAAACTGATGTTCCATTCATTTCTGTGGGTTTCCCACCTGCTGAATTAAGCTAAGACCCTCAAAGTCTCTGGATATCAAAGGGCAATAAAGGGAGTCTGTGAATTCTCAAAAAGACAATAACAAACAAGACATCATGTGATTGGGATTCTTGTAAGATCCTGAAATTCTGCTGCATTGTTTTAAAAAATGCTAATTATCACATGAAAAAAAATCAAGATATTTCACCATGTGTGCCAGGTTAGTAATAATCTTTTACGGTTTTCAGGATTATGAAGGCTTGTGATGTGTAATATATCAGGTTTGATAATTAATTAGTGGTCATTACATTATTCATGATTCCACTTTCAATGATATAAATGACCTTTTTTACTCAGTAATGGTGTTGTCGTGGAAACTCTAATGCCTCATAATATTTCAATTTTTCCCTCCTTGTTTCAAAATGTCATTGAGACAATTAATCTTTAACTGCCTTCACCTGAGGAAAAAGAATCACAAGATTTATAGCTTGTACGTCCAGAGTTTTATTGGATCCTGTACAACTGGGGATCTCCAACTGGTGATCCATGGGTCCCAGGTAGACTTGAATCCTGTCAATCTGGCCTCATAATTCAGCCCTAGTTATGTTCATATTTCTTATTTCTCTTTAGAGTTTCTGGGGCCTGGAAGCTCGGAAAAGGTTTTCTTTGCACTGTACCTCCACTGTTAGTACCAGCAATGTAAGATTTCTGCAAATTAATAAGAGCAGGGGGTCTGACTCCAGAAACACCTCCTGGGTTTATGTACCTGCGCTACCCAAGAGAGATGGAACACTTGGATACCTTGGAGATCACTCAGCGTTTTGTTGCATTTTTTCCCTTCCAAACCCTTAACAATAAACCTCACGGATCCTGTCACAACATCTGGCACTGAGGTACTACAGCAAAAGGCAAGACCTGTTACAAAATAAAACATCCCACCAGTGCTCCACATGAAGCCTCTGACCACTCCACATACAATGATGGAAGTTGATAGCTCAAAGATCGGGCTGTGCTTTCAACTTACAGGCTGAACGTGAACCTGTGATGATCCGTTGACAAGCCTCCTGCTCACTGCACTCACCAAACCCCTTTGTGTGAAGTCAGAGGGCAGAGATCTGGCCCTTAGTGGTTGAGTTGGCAAGATGGAGAGAGAAAAGCACAAGTTGACTCGTACTGAGGCAAGTTCCTGTTCATGTGCCATTGGCTGATCACAAGGATGATCAGTGAGCTAATTGATTTTGACCATAACAAACATCTGGAGATGAGAATGGGGATTGATGGTTCTGGTTTCAACGTGCAACAACATCATAACTGCATTGGTGTAAAGAGATTTAGGATTTCACCACATCCAGTTACCAGGATTAACCTTACAGACCGAGTCATCTCAGAAAAGGCAAAATTAATTCTCTGTGAACAAGTATATTGATAACCAGTGAGTGGCTTCTCTCTCTCACTTTCTCTCTCACTTCCTCTGATTTTTTGTCGTCTCTCTTTCCTATCCCTTCATTTCCTTCCTCAAAGGAAGTTAAAACACAGAGAGGAATTGTGTTGAATTTTCTGACCATTAGCTGTGAATTCTCAAGAAATCTAGACAGTTGGATAACCTTTCGTTGAGAGCTGGAACCTTAAACCAGATTTTTACTGGAGTTGCCTTCCCAGGAATGCTACAAGATTCCTCCCTACGGAATGATAGTCGTCTCCTGAAGTGCTCACACACAGAGACTCTGCTTTCAAACTTACTACTAGGCTTGGGAAATAAAGGTCTAGGACCTGAATTGTGACTGGTTCAATTTCCATAGAGATAACCCTGTTTCCCAAAATAATTTTGCTGCTTTCTCTCACTCAACTAAAGAATGGTACCAAAAGCCATTCTGAAAATGCCCCATGGGCCAGGAACCTGTGGAGCTGAGATTCCCAGATGAGGAAAAGGTGGGCTGTGTTATGAGGACCACCCGCAAAGTGGGTGATGAGGACCCACAGGATGTGGTTTATGGCCAACAACTGTGGTTGAGCGTCATGATCCATGGGTTGTAGTCAACACCAGAAATTTGAGATAAGTCATATTCCGTCTGACAAGCTTGGGCATATCAAGGAGGCCATTCAGGTTACAATCGGACGCCTCAGTTACATTCATTTTAAATGAAGACTCTACTGCTGTGTTTGAGTTGTAGGCATTCCATCCAGTTTTGAACTGGATGGTTTCGTTTAGGGATTAGATGCACCATAATTGCAGCAACCAAAAATTGGAATTTTGATTTTGTGCGTGGGTGGATTATTTTGAAGAAACAAGTGGAATCAATCTTCACGAGTAAGTGGACTGGCTTTGTACATCTCCATTGCAGTTTCTTTCTAATGGAGGAAACCCCATAGCCGTGATCTATCCTTATCTAGAGTCCCTTTCCCCTGCCCTTGCCCGTGCCCCTTATTCTGCCTCATCGTGTTCTAAGTCAAGAAACAGTGACAACCTCTAACTCTGTGGTGATTTTGGCAACAAGAAACATTTTCCTCATCGAGCTATTCCCAGCCACAACATGGACCTCATGATAAATATACCTAACAGAGATGACATCACTGCACCTTGTTTGAACTGTCAAGTCACAGAGAAATACTGTAAATATATCAAATTTCTTTTTGGTAACTGAAATTGCACAGCGCATTTGTGTTAAGTAAAAAAGAACATTATTTCAAAACAATGAAGGATAAGTGAATACTGTGTCTTGGTCACTAATATCTTCGATTTGGTTTTGTCAAAGTCATTTCACAGAGAAACTCTCTCTCTCTTTCTCACTCTGATGCAGGGTTTGTTGAGGCTGCTTTGAAAACTTGCCACAAAAAACTGAAACCTGGTCTTGGGTTCTCTTCCCTCCTCCCACCCTCCAGGGGCCCTCCACCTCCCACACCCCCACTATCCCCGACCCTCCCACCCTCTTATAGAATCGCAGAAATTTACAGCACAGAAAGAGGCCATATGCCCCTTTGTTACCCCTCCCTTCAGCACTCCTCTGCCACCCAACACCCTCCTGCCCTCTGCTTTCCCCTTGCCTTCCCTTTCTCCCTCTTCCTGCCTCTTCCCTTCAGTCCCAGAAGTCCATAAGTGCTGTCTGCTTGCTGGCACATTGTTTAAATGCCCATTCATCATGGGGGAACCTACACAGTGAGTGCCAACACCAGGGGTTACTGTAAGTGATCAGCATTAGAAATTCTGGATTCCAACCCCCCAACCACAACACTTCCGAAAGCCAATCAGGGGAAAGATTCTCTGACACAAAGCAGAGTCTCAGTCAGTTTGGATGGAAGTATTACCAATGCAGCCCAAACAGAACCAACAAGAAATATTCTGCTTTTTGTTCGGAGCTTCACATTTCTTTTAAGGTATATTAATATACTGTCCTTAAACCCTTTTACAGGTGAGCTTTATAGAAAATTTCTGTGCTTAGCTTTAAAACCTGACGCCTGTAAGGAGTTAACACCGACTATTTGGCTCTCTAACCATTTTCTCCACAGTTGTACCTTTGATTAGGTCTCCGTCAACATTATCTAATCTTCAGTCATTTACAATACAAAGCTTAATGAGAAAGATTTAAAAGGTTGGCCCTTTCCTTTTCCCTCCCAAACCCAATCCCCTCCCCAACCCATTCCCCCGTTCCAGACATAAACACAAAAGCTAAAATAGCAGTGGGAGTTTAAAGACAAGTTAACACTGTCCTCGATAGCTCTTTCGTTTGAATCTCCTCAGATGTTTAGGCCAGTGAGCGTGATCTGATACCCCAGAAACAGTTCCACAGTTGCCCTCTGCTTAAATACAATGTGCCTGTTGAGCTATCTACAGCATTGGATACAAAAATTTCAAATTGAGGTACCTTTAAAGCAGGTTGAAAAAGTCTGTTTGGGGCCCTAACAGTGAATAAGTGACTTATTCACATTGCAGGTCTGTGTGACTACCTGGCAGTCAGAAGACTATAATCATCGCTGTGTTAGTGACAAAACATTTGGGAAGAAAGATAATAAAATTGTCACCAGCTTTGCTTTGATAAGTTGGAGCCATTCAATCTACACCCAACAAGTTGGTTTGTGTTCCAAGGCTCCATTATTAATGGACAATCAAAGCTGCCATTGGAGTCTTCAAGTATCTATCGGTGTTTGAAGAACTTGCTCCTTGCTTTGATCACTCAGTCCAGGTGAGTTAGACCCAGGAGATGCTGTTATGATGGATGTACAGGTATGAGGTCTGACCCTGTTTTTTTTTTTTGTTTGTTTTTTGTTTAATAACTTGAAGTGCTCGAGTTCCATGTTATTCCAATTCCTCTGCTGTTAGCTCCTCCTCCATCTCTCTAGCATCCTGCATTTCCGAATTCACATTGGCGGTTGCGATAATTGAGACAGACGGGTCGTCCTCCTCCAACTCTGCAGGTTCCTCCTTGATGTGCACTTGGTGCCTGTACAGAGATTGAGAAGTATATTGGTGCTTAATAACAGATTGGAGAATACTTCCACATTTTTATGCTCTTTAACACGCTTTACATTAATTCACAACTAGACTAAGAAGGGACTCAGCTGCTGCAATCGGTAATTGCATCAGAGGATCGTAAGGAATGGAAAGTGACGGATTCTTGGCCTTAGTCAAGTCAGCGCCGTTGATGCCTCAGGCTAGGAAGCAGAGACAATGCCAGGAATCCCATTCCACATCGTCTTTGTCTAGAAAGGTCATGCGTAGGTCACCCCCATAGACTGCCAACACTCAAGAGTTCAGATAGAAGCAAAATACTGCGGATGCTGGAAATCTGAAATAAAAGCAGAAAGTGCTGGAAAAACTCAGCAGGTCTGGCGGCATTGTGGAGAGAGAAACAGAGTTAACATATCGAGTCCATAGGACTCGTCTTCAGAGCTAGAGAGAAGTAGAAATGTGATGGGTTTTACACTGTTTAAGAGGGGGTGGAGCAGGTGGAGCAAAATAAAAGATCAGGGATAGGAGGGAGCTCAGGAGAGATTTGACAAAGATGTCTTGGACACGGGACAAGGGGGTGTTAATGGTAGTGATAAGGGCTAAAGAAGGTGCTGATATGGCATAAAGGTAAGATAGCAGAATGCGTTAATAGCGGAACAAGGGTCAGTGCACAAGACTCGCACATGAAGAACATTGAATTGGGTGAGATGCTGGACTTTCGAAGATGGTTGGTATCTCTATCGGTGGGACACTCCCCAGCATGAGGCAGTATCTTCAGGAGGGCAGTGGAAAAAAGTAAAGGGAACAAACTGGAACCCATTGCTCCGAGGCTGCAATGCTCAGTGTTTTATGAGTGAATAAATATCCCTCAGGTAGGTCAGAGTCAAATGTGCTTGTTGTCTCAGCCCATGGGCACAAGCTAATCAATAACTTAAATTTTCACCTTCTCCCATGGAAAGACCCAGTCATCTTCCACAAGTTAAACCAGGTGATATGATGACTATAGCAGTACCCCACACACAACTGTGTACAATGGAGAGCACGGAGACACAATTCCTCTCACAGCTCATGTACACTTTCCCTCCTTAGCTACTCACTTCCTGAGTGCAATTTCTATCTGAATGCTCACATCATTCCCAACGAGAATCGAGTAAACCTTCGCCATGTTTGTTTATTGCTATACTCAATTATCCTCAGGCATGCCCAGTTCAGGTACAGTAATGCTAGACACACCGCAAAACTCCCATTACTTTAGCCAACCTCAGGAGAGAATCTTCTACTGTTCCAGTGTTTCCAATAAGGTGCCTGAGTAACCTTTCCAATTGGTGTTGTATTAGAGGCAGTTTTGTGCTATGGGATTCCCTCTAGGAACTGGACTGTGATGGTCCAAACTCTTAGCTTTAACTCTTAGCAGCTGGAGGATGCTCTCAGTGGTTTAGGCAGGATACCCGCCCATGTGCCTAAGTCGAAGGTTTGTGTTCACCCATCGCCTGCTGTGCTCGCTGATCTACATTTGCTCCCGGTTTGAGAAAGCCTCAATTTTAAAACTCTCATCCTTTCTTCAAATCCCTCTATGGTCTCACCCCTCCCTATCTCTGTAATTTCCCCCATCCATACAGCCCTCCAAGATCTCCGCGCTCCTCTAATTTTGATCTCTGGCGTATCCCCGATTTTAATCGTACCTTCAGCTGCCTGGGCCTCAAGCTCTGCAACTCCCCCCCTGAAACCTCCTGCCTCTCCGACTCTCTCTCCTCCTTTGAGGAGGCTCCTTAAATCCCATCTTTTAAACTTTTACTGATATCGCTTTGTGTAACTCGCTGTCGAGTTTGTCTGATTTATAACCTCCTGTGAAGCGCCTTGGAATGTTTCGCCACATTAAAGGCACTACACAAATGCAAGCTGTTGTTGTGTCTAACCTATTAGACCCTGTCCCCTGGTCTCTGACCATTGCCCAGCCCCCAGTCTCGAGGCCCCGGAGTTGGGTCATACCCGTGCTGTTGAGGGGACAGCCCTGGGCTGCTGCTGCCGTTGCTGTTCACTTGCTCCACGGTGCTGCTGACATCATCGTGACCCACGTGCATCAAGCCACCGGCTGAGGGGTTCATTAAGGTCGGGTTGTTGAGCAGCTGCATATTGCTTTCAGCCAAAGCTGCCTGGAGAAGAGGGGAAGAAGGTTTAAAGCCAGTTAGTGCACTTAAAGGTCACTTGTACATCTTTACCCAGAGAGTGGTGAGAATGCGGAACTCGCTATCACAGGGAGTGGTTGAGATGAATAGTGTAGACGTTTTTAAGGGGGAACTGGATAAACACGTGAGAGAGACAGGAATAGAAGAATATGCTAATAGTGTGAGATGAAAGAGAGAGGGAAGATTCTCATGTGGAGCACAAAAAACCAGCATGGAGCCAATGGGCTGAATGGCCTATTTGCTGTATATTCTATCTAACGATCCTGGGAGTGTCAAAATACTGTACTGAAAGGCGGAGATGGATCCTGGAGATGAGGGCCCCAGATCAAACCCCTGGACTCTGCTCATGTATCTTCTCTTAGCTTTGTGGGTACTATTGTTGGCATCAGTATGCCCAGGCTAATGATGGTTGAAAATAAGAATTAGCCAGTGTTCCTGTGTCTGATCACTATCCTGTAACTCGTTCTGTTGATTCAGTGCACGAAGGAGAACAGACTGGCTGCCCTTCTTCAATGTCCTGTCATTATGCTCAAAGACCATGTAGTAGTCAAAGTACTGGCTCACACGTGTAGAGCAGACACATGGATGAGGCAGGTGGGCAGGTGGAACACTGCAGTCCGACCCAGCTGCAGAATCCTTCATTGGGCCTCTCCAACTACATACCTACATGTCACCCGTTGCTAGGTGCCTTTAAGGGATTGCAACATGACATCATTAGAAAGGAAGTGTGTCACGCGATCTAGTTTTAGTTTCAGTTTTGCAGCTCTGGTGTGTCTTCAAGCTTTGTGCCTCTGTATAAGTGTCTCCATGTGCCTAGTCTCAATAAATGAACCCACAATGTGTTTATCCGATCCTGAGCGATTGGTGCCTTTATATCATTATAAAAACCATGATACCCCTCAGTCACATCATCCAAAAGCAGCGTCAGTTTCCTCATGAGTGCTGATGATGCCCAACTCTGCCTCATCATCATCTCTCTCTCTCTAAATTGGCTATCTGCTTTCCTGACATCCAGTGCTAGAGGAGCAGAATATTGGGAAGGCCCAAACCATTGTTTTTGGGCCCCTACAAACTCTGCTCCCTCGGCACTGACTCCATCCCTCTCTCTGGCAACTGTCTGAGGCTGAACCAGGCTGTTTATAACCTTAGTATTATATTTGACCTCAAGATGAGCTTCCGATCACATGTCCACATGATCACTAAGGCCACCTCTGTTCCATCACCTGACTCCACCCCTGCCTTAGCTCATCTTATCCATGCCTTTGTTACTGTTAAACTTGAACATTCCAGTGCTTTGCTAGCCTGCCTCCCACCTTCCACCCTACCAGAATGTGAGATAACCCTAAACTTTGCTATCCATATCCTAAATGGCATCAAGTCTTGGTCACCCATCACCACTGCCCTGACTGACATACGCCTGGCCCCTAGTCTAACATTGCCTCAATTTTAAAATCCTCATCCTTATTTTCAAATCCCTCCATGAGCCCTGCTCCTCCCTATGTCTGTAATCTCCTCCAGACCTAAAAGCCTTCAAGATCTCTCTTTCAATTATGGCATCTGTCCATCCCTAATTTTAATCACTCCACCATTGGTGGCCGTGCCTTCAGCTACCTGGGCCCTAGTCTCTGGAATTCCTCCCTAAACCTCTCCGCCTCTCTCTCACCTCCTTTACGACACTCCTTGAAACCTGCCTCTTTGACCAAGCTTTTGGTTACCTGGCCTAATGTCCCCTTACGTGGCTCAGTGTTCTGCTACCATACTTAATAATGTTCAACAGCCCCTTATTACAGGCAAGATTTACAACTTCAGCTCCTCTCAGGAAATAAAATAATTCTTACTGACTTGTGTACAGGACACTTTTTGTGTTCAAAAGTGCAGCCTATATTTGAGTAGTTGTGGTATGTGGACACTCTGGCACCTTCCAGTGGCTATACTCGGTATTGCATCAGTTCAAAACTACACATCGGGGCATAAGCCCCTCTACTCATTAATTAGAGTGAAATAATGAGGAAAACTCCTTTAATCTCACATGTCCACTATTGCACCAGATTATCATATAGTTGGTTATAGAGCCAGTTGTTTGTAGTCTATTAAACTTACCCCAGCCAGTTTGTGGTAGTGCAAACATTTCTCCCTCAAATTATTAGACATGGGTCTGAGGTGAAAAATTCTAATCAGTTCTTGTTTGAATTATCCAATAATTATTTTAACACATGCCAAAGCCTGGTTGACAGCATTGATCAAACTCACCCTCGCTATAGAATTCACTTCGAGGGGAACAAATTCTAAAGGGGAGGAAACTTAATTTCAAAGTAATTCCCTGACCAACATTGATGAAAGTTGAATTAGGTTCCTCGAGTAAAAGGTTAATGTTTAGTTGCTAGGCTGCTGCATGTGGAGCAAGTGCAGTTTCATCATAAGTCATGGGGCCGGATGACCCCAGGAAACAAATCTTAGCTAACATTTATCATGAAATGTATTTAGCTCCAGATTTGCAGGTGAATTTCCTCAAGTTTCCATCCACGTGAACAAAGTCTGGAATGTATGATACCCGAGAGACTGAACTTTTAAAATTCAGTTGCACTATTTTAGTGAGTGCAGAAGATATAAAAAGCTTTAGTAATAAGAGTTAATAACTCAGTCTCTGTCTCACTCACGGCTTTTCCTGTTTCTAACTCCCTCCCTCTCTCTGTCTGTCTATTCCCCATCTGTTAATTTCTCTGTCTATTCTTTCTCTGTATATCTCCACATCTGCCTTTTTCTCTCTTTGCTTACTCTCTGACTTTTTATCTCTTTCCTTTTGAGTTTCTCTTTCTCTACTGCTTTTCTCGATCTCCACTGTCCATCTCCAACTCTCCATCTCTGTATTTTTCATATGTCTCTCTGTTTTTGTGTTGTCTCCCTCTATGTCTGTTCACCTCTCTGTCTCTCCCTCTCTCTGTCTATTTGCCTATCTCATAGTCTGCGTCTCATTCTGTCATTCTCTCACTCTATCTCTCTCTCTCTTTCTGACTTTGATATACTGCTCTCCACCCAGCTCAAAGATCAAAGTGATCTTAAAAAAGTTAAACAAGCACAAACTACAAAAGGACGAAATGATACTAAAGCTGTAAATCTATATTATTGCACAAATACAGCATTATCGCAGCAACCATCTGATCTCATGAAATAAATGGACACCTGTTACTAATCAGAGTCCATATGTGAGAGAGCATTGTGCTGAATTTGAAGGTGTGGATCGAGTATGATTTTCAGCCCCCTGTTCCCTGTGTTAGTGATTACCCGCAGCTTGTTGTACTGTCCTGTGCTGCACAGACACAACACAAACTTACTTGCTTGTCCTTTTCCTGATGCTTCCCTTTTCAATTGAAATCTCTTTGCCAATGCTGCTCTATCTACAGGTCCTGGGGGCTTCTCCACTTTCTCACTTCCATTCTCTCAAGAGATAATCTATGATTCGGTTCCTCGGCATCTCCTGATCATCCTGTTGTGTGTTTGAGTTATACGGATATCAAGAGAACACCTGATCATAGAGCCATTCAGCACAGAAGAACACCATTCAGCCCATTGAGTCTGTGCCGTCTCTCTGAAAGAGCAATTCAGTCAGTTCCACATTCTTTCCACATAACCCTAGGTGCAACTTCTCAATCGTTCATGCTAGGTAAGCACTGTAATACTCCCTGTTTATGTTAAAATGATGAATTACTGTATCGTTTTCATCCCCCAGTCCCAGCTCAGATGTGAGTGGGTTGCTGTGCAGTTAACGACAGGCACTGTCTCCCACAGAGATTTCCCTTCGGTTCTCTCTGGGAACATGTGCTGGTTTGACTCAGTCAGCCTCACTCATGCCTCTGTGTCAAGTTAAATTCACGTTTCAGGAAACACCAGAAACATGCCCCGTCTGACAGGGGCTCCAGAATGCGGTGCCTGGAGAGCAAGTGGCTGCCGGTCAAAAAATTAAGATCAATCACAGAGCAGCCTGCGCCCCCTGCCTCCACCTGCCTCCCCAGCCAGTGCCCCTGTTGCTGCAGCCCCTCCCTGCGCCACCGTGTCACTGGCACATTGAGAATTTTATCTCTCTCCTTGGTAGTGAAGGACTGAAATGCCACATGGAACAGCAAAGGTCTCAGTGCTGGTCCCTCAGGCAGCCTACAAATCTCCTCCTCCCACTCTGTCTCCTTTGACACAACCTGTTCCTGACCCACTTCAGTCACTGCCCACCTCTTTCCATGCTTTTTCCACCCTTCCAAGGGGAAAATATGTCTGAAGTCTGGTGGGATTCCAGATAAGGAATGTCTGGACAAATTATTTGCTCATCAAAGAATTCTCAGGGGATAGTCCAGCACAAGAGATACGAACATACAAGTTAAGAGCAGGAGTAGGCCATTCGACCCCTCGAGCCTGCTCCGCCATTCAATAGGATTGCAGTAGATCTGATTGTGGCCTTTACTTTCCTTCCTACCCCCTACACCCTTTGACTCCCATGTCAGTCAAGAATCTATCCAACTCAGCCTCTACTGCCCTCTCAGGAAGGGAATTCCACAGACTAATGACCCTCTGAGAGAAAAATATTCACCTCATCTGTATCTTAAATGGGAGACCTTTTATTTTTAAACTGTTTCCCCTCGTCTCCCCCACAAGAGGAAACATCCTTTCAGCATCCACCCTGTCAAGTCCCCGCAGCATCTTATATGTTTCAATAAGATCACCTCTCAGCCTTCTAAACTCTAATAGATACAGGCCCGGCCTGTCCAACCTTTCCTCATAAGGCAAACCCCCTTCATTTGCAACAATCTTCAGTCATAAGTGATGAGTGGATGATCCATCTCAGCCTCCTCTGGAGGTCCCCAGCATCACAGATGCCAGTGTTCACTCCACATGATATCAAGAAATGACTGAAGGCACTGGATACTGTAAAGGCTATGGGTCCTGACAATATTCCAGAAATAGTACTGAAGATTTGTGCTCCAGACTTGCCGTGCCCCTAGCCAAGCTGTTCCAGCACAGCTACAACATTGGCACCTACCTAGCTATGTGGAAAATTGCCCAGATATGTCCGGCACACAAAAAGCAGGACATGGCCAATTACCGCCCCATCAGTATACTCTCGATCATCAGTAAAGTAATGGAACGGGTCATTAACAGTGCTATCAAACTGCACTTGCTTAGCAATAACCTGCTTACTGATGCCCAGTTGGGTTCCGCCAGGGTCACTCAGCTCCTGAGCTCATTGCAGCCTTGGTTCAAACATGGACAAAACAGCTGAACTCCCAAGGTGAGATGAGAGTGACTGCCCTTGATATCAAGGCCGCATTTGACTGAGTGTGAGTAGCCCTAGCAAAACTGGAGTCAATGAGAATCCGGGGGAAAACTCTCCACTGGTTGGAGTCATACCTAGCACAAAGGAAGATAGTTGTGGTTGTTGGAGGTCAGTCATTTCAGCGCCAGGGTAGTGTCCTCGGCCCAACCATCTTAAGATGCTTCATCAATGACCTTCCTTCTATCATAAGGTCAGAAGTGGGGATGTTCGCTGATGATTGCACAATGTTCAGCACCATTCACAACTCCCCAGATACTGAAGCAGTCCATGTCCAAATGCAGCAAGACCTGGACAATACCGGGGCTTGGTCTGACAAGTGGCAAGTAACATTCAGGCCACACATGTGCCAGGCAATGACCATCTCCAACAAGGGAGAGTCTAGCCATCGCCCCTTGACATTCAATGGCATTACCTTCACTGAATGCCCCACTATCAACATCCTGGAGGTTACCATTGACCAGAAAGTGAACTAGACTAGCCATATAAATACTGTGGCTACAAGAGCAGCTCAGAGGCTAGGAATCCTGTAATGAGTAATTCACCTCCTGACTCCCCAAAGCCTGTCCACCAACTACAAGGCACAAGTCAGGAGTGTGATAGAATACTCCCCACTTGCCTGGATGAGTGCAGCTCCCATAACACTCAAGAAGCTCGATACCATCCAGGACAAAACAGCCCCGCTTGATTGGCAACACATCCACAGACATTCATTCCCTACACCACCGATGCAGAGTGGCAGCAGTGTGTACCATCTACAAGGTGCACTGCAGGAATTCATTAAGGCTCCTTCGACAGCACCTTCCAAACCCACGACCAGTACCATCTAGAAGGACAAGGGCAGCAGGTAGATGGGAACACGACCACCTGGAGGTTCCTCTCCAAGTCACTCACCATCCTGACTTGGAATTATATCGCTGTTCCTTCACTGTCGCTGGGTCACAACCCTGGAACTCCATCCCTAACAGCATGTGGGTGTCCCTACACCACATGGACTGCAGCGGTTCAAGAAGGTAGCTCACCACAACCTTCTCAAGGGCAACTAGGGATGGGCAATAAATGCTGGTCCAGCCAGTGAAGTCCGCATCCCGTGAATGGACTGTTAAAAATCCCAGGAGTTAGTAAAGTGAACCTTCTCTGAATTGCTTCTAATGCAATTATATCCTTTCTTAAATAATGAGACCAAAACTGTGCACAGCCCCCTGGATGTGGTCTCACCAAGGCTCATATAGCTGTAGCAAAACTTCTCTATTTTTATATTCCATTCCCCTTGCAATAATCAACAACATTCCATTTGCCTTCCTAATCACTCGCTGTACCTATATGCTAACTTTTTGTGTTCATGTACCAGGATACCCAGATCCCTCATGATCTGCCCCCAGAGAGAGAGAAAGATTTGCATTTCGATAGCACTTTCCCTGATTTTAGGAAATCCCAAAGTGCTTTACAGTTTTACAGCCAATCATGTACTTTTTTTTAAGTGTAGTCATCATTGTAATATAGGAAATGCTGTAGCCAATTTGTGCACAGTAAGCTCCCACAAACAGGAATGAATAAATGACCAGAGCATCTGCTTACAGTTGTTGATCGAGGGACACACATTGGCCCAGGGCAACAGGGAGAACTCCCCTGCCTTCTTCAAATAGTAAGGTAGAAATTTTTACATTCACCTGAGAAGGCAGACAGGGCTCATCTGAAAGGCAGTGCAGCATTCCCTCAGTACAGCACTGGGAGTGCCGGCCTCCATTAAAGGCTCAACTCTCTGGAGCAAGTCTTTAACCCACAACTTCCTGACTCCGAGGTGAGAGTGTTACCCACTGAGCCACTGCTGTTAACATGGATTAATACTGACTTTGTCTGATAGCTCTGAAGTTCTCCAGAGGTTTCCTATTCCCTCCTTCAGGGTTGACTCCGATACTTTATCCATCCATTAGTCAGCTTCATCACCTTAATTTCCAGGACTGTCCTTTCGCCCTTTCTTTTAAAGGTAGTTACATTCCCTTCTCTCTAATCCTTTGATAAAACTCCTGATATTAATGATTCCCTAAAGATTCCTGTAATGTTTTCCACCATTTCAAGACACTGGGATCTTATCTTCCTTCAGTGTTTCAATCACCTCCTTATCAGAAATTCCTACTGGCTTTGAAACTCTACACTCCCTAGGAGCCCGCGCCTTGGTGCTAGGGAAAGGCCAATGGCCTCTTTCTTGGACACTTGTTATTACCCAAGAGCCACCAAGGTCACAATCAAACCTCGGCTTCCTCTTTATAGAAACTATTTCGATTGTAAATGACATTTCCTCTATTTCTACCATGGCTAAACAGGTTTGAAGTTTTGACTCCATCGTCACTTCTCCGTCTGTCTACAGTTAATCCTGAAGGTCTGAACCTGGTGAAACTCCTCCCTTAAACATTGCTTTACTTCCTTTACGATCACCACCGTTTTCATATCTCCTATGACATCACTCCTGTGAAGAGCGTTGGGATGTGTTACTCCCGAGGTGCTATATAAATACAAGTTTCAATATCTCTGGTATAACCTGACGCTATAATCCCTATCCTGTCCATTTGAAAGCAAACCTATCCTGAGTCAAGTCTGTAGTCCCTTTAACAATCTATTCCTGTCCAACCTCAGGAACTATTTCCTCAGTCCCCAAAACAAAGTTCTTAAAATATTCTCCCTTTATTGATGGTGAGTCTGAGCTTGCTATCACATTGCTGTGTTACTGAGGCGCAGTAACATCTGATTCTCTTTGTTGCTGTTGTTCATGTCGAGCTGTTTGATGTGAAAGATCATCAGCCCGGATATACAACCTGCTCATCATCGAGTGATCCCCACTGGAAAGGCCACGTGTATAAAAAAATACCTGGGAGAACTGCATCAAGTTCATCTGTGGTTCCTTCCCTGGCTGAATGTCCTCTCTGGCCAGGCACACACAGGAGGAGAGGCACGAGATACAGGAGTATGGCACACAGGCTGTATAACAACAACTTGTATTTATAAAGCACCTTCAACGCTTCGCAGGAGCGTTATCAAATGCAATTTGATGCAAACTCACTTGTGTTTGTAAAAGAGTGGGGTTTTAGAGTGGCTTAAAGGAGGGGGGAGAGGCAGAGAAGTTTAGCGAGGGAATTCCGGAGCGTAGGGCCCAGGCAGCTGATCTGCCGATGGTGGAGCGATGAGAATTGGGGGAATATGCGAGAGGCTGGAATTGGAGAAGCGCAGAGGTCTCAGAGGGTTCTGGGGTTGGAGGAGATTATGGAGATAGGGGAGAGAGGCCATAGAGGGATTTGAAAATAAGGGTGAGAATTTTAAAGGATTGCTGTTTTTTTTAATTCTTTCACAGGATGGGCTGTTCCTCCAACTGCCATGGCAGGATTTGAACCCATGTCCCCAGAGCTTTAGCTGGGCCTCTGGATTACTAGTCCCATAACATTCAATCTGTATACACGCACACATACACACATAAACACACACAGCAAACTCTCTGACACACACACACACACAATCTCGCAAAATTCTCACACACATACACACACACTCATACACACACTCACAATTTACACACACAAACATACGCAGACAAATGAACACACACACACACACTCCAATTGGAGTCACTGAAATGCATTCAGGAACAGGAACTGAAACAGTTTAAATTTATTCTCTCCTCTCTCTTCTAGGAACCCTGAGGTTTCAGTCCATACCTCACTGCTCCCAAGCTGCAATCAGTTCCTCTCAGCAACCAGCAAGAGCTCAGATGTCACGGTGACTCCGATATTGGAATCTGGCTGAGATACACAGAGTAACCAGCTGGTGTCCCTGTCTCGCTGTAAATCCAGCTCAGGTTTGCTTTTCAAAACATGTCAGAGGATGGGGTCAGATACCCAGAGTATATTCCACAAGTCGAGGCAGTCTGAGTCACTCTGGAATATTTAATTCACAGATTTACACTGGACCTGATTGTGGGGCTGCATGCTTTTTCAACTTCTGTAATTTTAAGAGTGTGTACGTGCAAACGATTGAATGTGTGAGTGTGTGAGAGTGTGATTGTATGTGTGAGTGTGAATGTGTGATTTGGTGCTTGTGAATGTGAATGTGAGCTTGTGAGTATCTGAGTGTCTCAGTGTGAGTGTCTCAGTGTGAGTGTGTGTGTCTCAGTGTGAGTGTGTGTTTCAGTGTGTGTGTCTCAGTGTGTGTGTGTCTCAGTGTGTGTGTGTGTGTGTCTCAGTGTGAGAGTGTGTCTCAGTGTGAGTGTCTCAGTGTGAGCGTCTCAGTGTGAGTGTGTGTGTCTCAGTGTGTGTGTGTTTCAGTGTGTGTGTCTCAGTGTGTGTGTGTCTCTGTGTGTGTGTGTCTCAGTGTGTGTGTGTGTCTCAGTGTGAGCGTGTGTCTCAGTGTGAGCGTCTCAGTGTGTGTGTGTGTATCAGTGTGTGTCTCAGTGTGCATCAGTGTGTGTGTGTGTGCCTGTGTGTTTGTGTGTCAGTATGTGCATGTGTGTGCATGTGTCAGTGTGTGTGCATCTGTCTGTGTGTGTGTGAGTGTGTGTGTGTGTGTGTGTGTGTGAGAGTGTGTGTGTGTGTGTGTGTGTGTGTGTGAGTATGTCCAGTCACCACCTTTACTCACTGGAACTGAAGTTGATGTTGGAGATGTCAGTTTTGGTGTATCCAATTCATTGTCCCTGGTGGGTTTTTGCACTTGGCCCTGTGCAGACTTGTGTTGTCCAGCCATATCGATGAACTATTGTGATCCCAACATAAGTATTACAAAGTCCCACTGCTATTAAATGCTGTCACATTCCACTCATTTTGAGCTAAAACCTCTGTCCCAAATTCCTCAAAAAACAAAATGCTGACAAAAGAGTGGAAATCAGGGTTGAGACTGAGCTCTGCCTAATTTCTCTTACGCCGCACCACTACTTGTGAAGTGTTACAGAGAGTAAAATTCAGGCTGTGATATCTAGGAGAGGAGGGAGTAAGCTGTAGAGGGGGAAATTTATACTCTTTAAAAAAACAAACTTGGATGAAATGGTGAAAGGTTAAGCCACACCCCTGAGCGGCGTCCTAATGTCAATCTGTGGCTATGGTTAATGTTAGAAAGAGGCTTCAGCACAACAGGGGAAGCTCTCAGAGTGCGTCTGTTTGTTTCAGACACTCATTTAGGATATATTCAAACTACTTCTGAAAAAGCTGGACTATAGCACTCACCTGATAGCTTGAGTTAAGTGCTCCTCCATATCCAAGTCCTGTGATCACATTTTTCACTAAAGTTGGGCTTCTGAAAGAAAAGGCATTTCTTCAGTGGGGTACACTTGACGTTAAAGAGGTTAAATTTGAATAACTGAGCAGAGCGATTTGGGCTGTGGGTTATCTTGTTGTACCTCCTGTGAAGTGTCCAACCTCCACTTGCCAACAACCCTGACCCAGAATTATGAAGTATAGTTAATGCTTTTCAATACTTTACAAAGTGCTTGTAACCCAAAAACAGCTCATTCAGCCCAACTGGTCAATGCTAGTGTTTATACTCCACATGAACCCCCCCCACACTAATTCACCCCACTCCATCGGTGTGTCTGTCTGTTCCTTTCTTCCTCATGTGCTTATCCAGCTTTCCCTTAAAAATGTATCTATACTATTCACCTCAACCGCTCCTAAGTTCCACATTCTCACTAATCACCGGTTGAAAGGTTTCTCCTGAATTCCTGACTGAGTTTATCAGGGGTTATCTTATATTTGGAGCCCTGAGTTTTAGATTCCCTGACAAAAATCATTGAAGTCTTCGACTCCCCCCAGTCGGGGGTTCTCTGGGCCAGGTCCATCATTCTGTGGCGTAACATTTCTTCAGCAAGCCATAAGTTGGGATTTTTGCTTCCAGAAACTGGGATATTGATGACATTGAGAGTGTGACAGGATCTTCTCATTGCAGTTGCTAGAACAGCACAGCACGCTGACCTTCAGATAGCGTAGAGGCCGGACATATCCTTTAGGGAGTGGGCGATGTGGTCTCTCTGAGCGACTGAAGAGTGTCTTTTGAATAGCTTTCACGAGTACAAGTTGCATCTGTCTTATTCTCAAACACAGGTGCAAATAGTTTTCAGAGTAGAGGAAGTCATCATGACATGAACAGGGAGGAAGCTATCATTCTTTCGCGCCCTCAAAACTTCCCCCAAGAAATGCAGAGCAGGACTGCACAACTGAGACAGAAAAGTTGTTAAAATGTTTGAATTCTTACAGGATGAAACAGGACAAGGAGATAAAGTGTAACAGTGAAAATTGAGCCACATTTCATCGCCATTCCGTTCAATCCTATTGGGAGATCAATGCGTTCCAACTTTGACTGTGGGTGGAGTCCCTCTGCTGGAAACCTTACTCTTAGTGCGGGATCAATTCCTGGGCCGGCTGAGGTCATCCATGAAGGCCCCACCTTCTCAACCTCGCCCCTGGCCTGAGGTGTTAAACTCACCACCAGTTGTCTCTCTCTCTCTGATGAGAGAGCAGCCTATGGTCCTCTGGGGCTACGGCAACTTTCATTTCTTCTGTCTCTTGGTACCAATGCTGAAGCTCTGACAGTTCTTCTTATTCCGAGTGTTGGTCTTGAGTGTTTTCTATTCTAACCTGACCTTGGCCTAATCTCCCTGGGCAGGTTAACACAGCCAATCAGCTGCAGGGCACCAGTCATCCTGCGCATCCTAGGGCATCGTGTTTGACTGACATGAGGAGATTCATCTTGAAATGTCAAATGGAAAAGTCCCAGTGAGGATAGTGGAAGAATGTCATAACCAAACCTTACCCGGTCATCTTTGGTGGCCTCCGCTTTTGGTACTCTACTTCATCCACTGTCCAAACTGCCCCTTTCACGTTCTCCACTCGCACAAAACACTTGTGAAGACTGAGGTTGTGACGCACGGCGTTCTGTAACACAAAAGGGAGAAGGACAGGCGTAGAGGTGAGAAAGGTAGTGAGAGGTGTGAATATCAGTCACGGGAAACATGGCCCCATTCCAGGGAAGTGATTTCCTGCCAGTTCATAGAGTCAGAGCAATGAAGGTGGCCATTCAGCTCGTTTCATGCCACCTTCCAGAGCCCACAACCCTATTGTCTCCCTGTGATAGAATCCAGCTGTTCCTGCTCACCCAATGTACTCATCTAAACCATTCCAGCTGTTGATCGCATTTCTGTGTAAAGAAATTGGTGAGAAACTGAACCCATCGCACACCTTTATTGGGGTTCAGAATGGGAATTTTGACAGTGCAGCGCTCCCTCAGTGCTGACCCTTTGGCACTGCGGCACTCCCTCGGTACTGACCCTCTGACAGTGCAGCACTCCCTCAGTACTGACCCTCCAACAGTGCAGCACCCCCTCAGTACTGACTCTCTGACAGTGCAGCACTCCCTCAGTACTGACCCTCTGACAGTGCAGCACTCCCTCAGTACTGACCCTCCAACAGTGCCGCATCCCCTCAGTACTGACCCTCTGACAGTGCAGCACACCCTCAGTACTGACCCTCTGACAGTGCAGCACTCCCTCAGTACTGACCCTCTGGCACTGCGGCACTCTCTCGGTACTGACCCTCTGACCGTGCAGCACTCCTCCAGTTCTACAATGGTTTATCAGCCTGGGTTATGAGCTCAGGTGAATCCATAACTTTCTCAGGCAGGGATTAGCCTGAACCACAGGAATTAAGAATTTTACAGCACTTCTTGAGGCCATTCAGCCCCGCATCCCTATGCCATTTCTGTTGAAAGAACCATCTACTTCTCTTGCCCCTGCTCTGATTCAACAAACATTTAAAAGTCCCCCCACTTAATAAATTTTTCTGAACTCTGCAAGTTTTGCTCAGACATTCCATAACCCTCGGTGTGAAAAATATTTCTCATCCCCTCTCCCCCCTGCATCCTGCCAACTGTGCCAAGGAGACAGAGACTCAACGAGCCCTACAGCCATGTTATAAAGCTGAGCTGGATGATCAGTCCAGATTCGGAGCGTGGTAACATGAATAGAGAATACAGAATGTAGTTTATTTTTACAATACAAGCCTAGCAGATTGTCAAGCCTGACATTTATTGCCCATCTCTCCTTGTCTAGATTTTTCAGGCGTCTTCAATGGGAAGCAAAGTGCCAACTACGTTGGAATGGGACAGGAGTTACATATAGACTGGGTAAGAATGGCAGGTTTCCTTCCCTAATCGGGGTTCATTGAACCTGTCGGTTTTTATGGCAATCTGACAACATCATAGTCACTTTTACTGATACCAACATTTTAATTGCAGATTCGCTTTTAAACAAATTCAAATCTCAAACTGCTTGGGCGGGAACTCAAATCCTGTTGAATTATTCGTCCAGGTCTCTCCTATTCCAATAACACAGGGTCATAGAAATGGTTACATCGCAGAACGTGGCCCTTCAGCCCATCATGTCTGTGCCGGCTGCCTGCAGGAGCCACTCACCTCGCCCCATTTCACCACCTTACCCCATGGCCCTGCCAGCCTTTTCCCTTTTCAGATCATTAACCCGCTCCCTTTTGAAGGCCACAGTTGAATGTGCCTCCACCACACTCTCAGGCAGCGCATTGCAGGTCCTGACCTACTCCTAACATAAACACTGCAATACTACACAGGGGTTAGCTGCTGGGGGCTTCTGATTTTGAAAACTTGTCAATTGTGTGAGGTAGGGAGTGGACTGTGACGAAGGTGTGGTGGTCTGGGGAAGTTCAAGTAACAGATATCTATTATACAAGTCTCTCTCCTCTTACTGGAGGGTAAACTTACAATAAAACTGATACTCCAGCTTCGCAGTGTCACTGTTTTATTAAATTCTCCTGTTGGTCCTAGCCCAGTTACATGGACAAGTCCATCTTTGATCTTCCAAGGTGAATCTATTAGTCGAATGAGCCTTGGTTAGACCACACATAGAGCAATGCATGTTCTGATCATCATAGTATTGAAAGGATCTAGAGGCACTGGAGAGGGTGCAGAGGAGATTTACAAGGATGATACCAGGAATGTTTGGGTATACAGGTCAGGAAAGGGTCAACAGGCTGGGTCTCTTTTCTCTTGTAAAAGAAGGCTGAGGGGGGTGAGCTAATAGAGATCTTCTGAGTGGATACAGAGACAACGGTTCCTCTTATGGGGGAGAACAGAACTGGAGGCTGTCAATATAAGATAGTCATCAAGGAATCCAACAGGGATTTCCGAATCAACTTCCTTAGCCAGAGAGTGGTGAGGGTGAGGAATGCAGCACCACAGGGAGTGGTGAAGTAAGCAGCAGTATAGATACATTTAAGGGGAAGCTGGACAAGCACATGAGAGAGAAACATACACACACACACCTTCACACACACACACACATACATACACACACGCACACTCACGCACATGCGCTCACGCACACAGACACACACACGCCTACACACATACACACACACACGCCTACACACATACACACACACACGCCTACACACATACACACACACACACCTACACACATACACACACACACGCCTACACACATACACACACACACACACACTCTCTCACACACACAGCTACACTCACACAAACACACACACACTCACACCCACACACATAAACACACACACAAACATACACACATGCTCACGCACACACACATACGCATGCACACACACATATACACACACAAACAAACATACCCACACACACACACAAACAAACATAGACACACAAACAAACATACACACACACTCGTATATGCACACACATATGCATGCACGCATGTGCACACGCGCACACACACAGTCTCACACCCACGCGCATGCACGCACACACACACACAAACACAGACACACAAACATAAAAACACATGCAGATACACATACAAAAATACAAACACGCACAAACACATACTTGCACAAACACACACACAAACACACATATTCAAACACACACATACACAAATACACGCTGACACAGACACACACACAAACACACACACAGATACACATACAACAACACATGAGACACACACACACACACACACAAACATACGTAAATGGCAGAGTTTTGAGGTCAGCAGGCAGGCCCGGGAGCAGCCGGGAAAGGGCCTACCACCCGCGATGGGCCCCTGACCGTGATTTCATGCTGGTGGTACAATTAAGGGCCGCCCAGCGTGAAATGGGGCTCCTCACTGGTCGGGAAGGGGCCGAGCGGGGGTGGGGGTGGGGGCCTGTCGGCCGCCGGGTCCAATGGTGACCCGGTGACCAGTTTGAAAACAGCCCAGGCAGCCCCTGGAAGGCTGCAATGGAAGAACCTCTCCTCTGCATCTTCAACATTCACGTGATGGAGTCAAGTGCGGCTAACCCGTGGCGTCTGATGAGGCTGTGTTGACCCTCATGGCCGAGCGCACTGCCTCCTCCATTGACAGAGTGGTGACTCTCATGGAGAGGCAGCTCCAGGAACAGAGTGAGGGGTTCCTGGGGTTGCGCTTGGACCTCCAAGCCCTCACACTGGCACTGAGCTCAGGTGATCAGTGCCAGTGTGGGAGATGGATGAGGCACCCAGTATCCCAGCTGGGTGACCGTCCATCAATGGTGAGCAGGGAGTTCCAGAGTGACCTCACGTTGGCGCACGAGCTGCCTATCGTCTCTGCGGGCTCCTGTCAGGGCACTCTGGATAATGGCAGCAGCTCCTCCGCCCCCCTGCCAGTGACCATGACATCTGATGAGGCTGTGGTGACTGGGGAGATACCAGCCGTGGCACTGGCCTCTCCCTCCCAGGCAGGGCCAGCACAGGCTCCACTGGCCAGAGGACGACTGGCAAGGTCATCAAGGCCAACAAGACAGCAGAGTGAGCAGGCTGGCTCCAATGTCGGTGCCAGCGAGAGGGGGGCACCAAGACACAGCATTCGTAAATGTAAGTTTAAGGCACCATTAGCACAAGAGGGACTGATCACGGGTGATTTTCTGTTAATTTATGTCTGGTTTATATGTTTGCTGGTGTGGGCATCACCACCATTAATGGTAATGTCATTATGCTTTCAATGTGACAATAATATAAAATTATACTTTGGTTCTGACGATCTGAGTTTGCTTTCCCTTTTCTCTTTCTGGTGCAGGGTATGCCGGTGTGTAACGCTGGATGTGAGGGGCTGGGTACTTTATTGCACAGGCACTGAGTGGATTTTGGGTTCAAATGAAAGGGTCATTTCAGACATCCTGGATAGAGGTGGCAGCCCTGGCATGAGGTGGAAGCAGATCTTTGGCAGCCCAGCTGAATCAAGTTGGATCAAGACATCCCTGGTGTCCCTGCCACCCTGGAGGTTACCGAGGTCTGGCTCCACACCCTCGGTGTTCTCCTCACCGTGCTCCTCTTCTGACTCACTATTGGATTCATCATCTGTGGCCTGTGGAGCTGCATCAAGATCCTCTTCCTCCAGTGGGTCCCCCCTTGCCAGTGCCAGATTGTGGAGAGCGCAGCATGTGACCACTATCAGTGACACCCACTCTGGGGGGTATTGTAGTGCTTCCCCTGAATAGTCCAGGCATCGGAAGCGCATCTTGAGAAAACCTATGGTTCTCTCTACCACAGCCCTTGAGGAGGCATGGCTCCTATTGTAACACTGCTCTGCCTCTGTTCTTGAGTGGCAGAGAGGCGTCATGAGCCACCTCTCGAACGGATAGTCCTTGTCACCCAGCAGTCATCCATCCAGCCGGGCTGGAGCACTGAAGAGCCTCGGTACCTGGGACTGTCTGAGGATGTAGGCGTCGTGGGAGCTGCCTGGGTACCTTGCACAGACTTGCAGAATCTGCATCCTGTGATCACACACTATCTGCATGTTCCTGGAGAGGAATCCCTTCCTGTTGAGGAAGGCACCGGGCTGACCTGCTGGCGCCTTGATGGCCACATGTGTGCAGTCGATTGCACCCTGGACGCGAGGGACCCAGCAATCGCTGCAAAGCCTCTGGCTCACTCAGCCTGGCTGGCCTCGTCCATACGGTAAAGAATAAAGGTCAGGACCTGCCTGAACAAAGCTTCTGTCACCAGCTTGACGCAACTGTGGACAGCTGATTGGGAGACACCACACAGATTCCCCCACTGACCCCTGGAAAGAGCCAGAGGCAGAGAAGTTGAGGGCCACTGTGACCTTCAGAGCCACTGGCATGGGGTGTCCACCCACACAGTCGGAGCTGATCTCGAACCCGATCGTCTGGCAAGTGGAGGTCACTCTCTCCCTGGAGAGGCAGTGCCTTCTTTGGCATTGCACCTCGGACATATTGAGGTAGCTGCATCGCTGCCTGTAAACCCTGGCAGCAGGATAGTGGTGTCTCCTGTAACCCCTTCCAGCTTGGACTACCTGCTGGCCCTGCGCCCATTGTGCCTGCGCCTCTCCTCCCACAGGTCCCTCCCCTGGAAGCTGCATCGGGACACCTGGCCTCCTCTCCCTTCTGCCCCTCTCTCCCTCCTCAGAGGAGGTGCCACCAGCGGAGACCAGAATCCCCAATCCCAGGGTAACGGAAGGCTGTCTGATACCTGGAAGGGTCCACATGGTCTGAATCCTCTGGGGGCCTTGGAGATATCAATGAGCCCTGAAATGAAGCCTGGAAATGCTAAGAATGAAGCCCCAAACAGAGATGAAGTTGCCAAGTATCAAATAAGTGACCAGCTGCAAAACTATCTCCAAAACTCCTCACTACTCACACTGGCAATGCTGCTGACCCTTTTTATCCTGTTCATGGATGAGGTTTAGCAAATTGCTGGCTGCCCGCCTGCCCGTTTTGACATTCGAGCGCGAAATCACACGAGCAACGTAAAATCCAGCTTATTTGCCGTTTTAATGGCCTTAACTGACCTCGTAATTGAAGGCGGGTATGGCTCCAACGCCCGCTCGCACCTGCCCACCTAAATACCGAGAGTGCGCGATGATGTCGGGACGCTTGCCTGACATCATCGTGCCCTATTTTAAGCTTGAGTGTGTCAAGCGCTTGCCCACACGCCGAGCGAAAATATCTGACCAAACACACACACACACACACACAGACACAAACACACACACACACAGACACAGACACACACACACACAAACACACAGACACAAGCACACACACACAGACACAAACATACACACACACAGACACACACACACAAACACACAGACACACACACACACAAACACACAGACACAAGCACACACACACAGACACAAACATACACACACACAGACACACACACACAAACACACAGACACAAGCACACACACACACACACACACACAAACACACACACACAAGCACACACACACAGACACAAACATACACACACACACAAACACACAGACACAAACATACACACACAGACACAAACATACACACACACAGACACACACACACAAACACACAGACACAAGCACACACACACAGACACAAACATACACACACACAAACACACAGACACAAGCACACACACACACAAACACACACACACACACACAGACACAAACATACACACACACAGACACACACACACAAACACACAGACACAAGCACACACACACACACACACACACACAAACACACAGACACAAGCACACACACACAGACACAAACATACACACACACAGACACACACACACAAACACACAGACACAAACATACACACACAGACACACACAAACATACACACACACAGACACACACACACAAACACACAGACACAAGCACACACACACAGACACAAACATACACACACACAGACACACACACACAAACACACAGACACAAGCACACACACACACAAACACACAAACACACACAGACACACATACAAACACACACAGACACAAACACACACACAAACACAAACACACACGCACAGACACACACAAACACACACAGACACACACACAAACACACACGCACATACAGACACACACACATAGACACACACACAGAAAGACACACACACAGGCACAAACACACACAGACACAAACACATAGACACACACACAAACGTACATGCACAGACACACACAGCATATACACACACAGGCACACTCATGCACCCACATGTGCACACATGCAGACACACACATACACACACAAGCAGATGCATCACTGTAAATTTTCTTTTGAATTCTGCAAGTGCCCTTCAATAATCCTCAGAAATAATTAGCATGTAGAAAACCAGTCACATTTTAAATAAATACTGTAAAAGCTTATCTAAAGAGCCATCAATAAAATTAAATACTAGACAATGAAAAGCGGTTGACAGGGAGTTGCTATTGTGCTGCAAATGTTGTTAAAAAAGAGCAGGGCTACTGAATGGAAGCTATATTTTTCAAAGTCAGTAAAACTAGGGTATTCATTCACACCTAGTTATCCCAGATCATAACACAAATCATTTTCTTTAACCCAAGCTCTTCAATGCTGCCTTTACAATTTCATGTAGATTTCTTCATGTTTCGGATTCTGTGTGAGGTAATTTACTTTGCAAAGATTACATTACCGGTACATCTCACCAAAAGAGAAAAAAAAATCCAGAAAGAATATTTCCACAACTCGAAGCTGCAATTGTGTTAAGGCCAGTCACCACGAAATAGATTTAATTTATGATACCTTTTATATGAAGCCTTTTGAAAAGAATGACAACAAGTAACGAGCAAGGTAAGAAAGTATTGTCAGCTTGCGTTGGTGCCTGGTATTCCTGCCATTGAATCGGGAGATCAGGGTGTTTGAATCCCACACCCCTGCCTTAGGCCCACAATCCAGGCTGACAGTGCCAGTGGTGAGGGAGTGCTGCACTGTCAGAGGGTCAGTACTGAGGGAGTGCTGCACTGTCAGAGAGTCAGTACTGAGGGAGCACTGCACTGTCAGAGGGTCAGTACTGAGGGAGCGCTGCACTGTCAGAGGGTCAGTACTGAGGGAGCGCTGCACTGTCAGAGGGTCAGTACTGAGGGAGCGCTGCACTGTCAGGGTCAGTACTGAGGGAGCACTGCACTGTCAGAGGGTCAGTACTGAGGGAGCGCTGCACTGTCAGGGTCAGTACTGAGGGAATGCTGCACTGTCAGAGGGTCAGTACTGAGGGAGTGCTGCACTGTTGAAGGGTCAGTACTGAGGGAGTGCTGCACTGTCGGAGGGTACTGGGGGAGTGCTGCACCCACACAAAGTCAGTACTGAGGCAGCGCGAACTGTAGCAGGGGTGGTGGGGGGCATCCTGCAGATGAGGTGATAATCTGAGGCCCTGTCTGCCTATTATAATAGTTCATTTTAAAGAGAGTGATTAGTCAGCATCTTGAAGCATAGAGTAACTGTCATTGATCACAGTTGCCACTTGTGGGATCTTGCTATGTAACAGAAAGGCCCTGAGTTTGTCTTGCCAGCAACAATCACAGTAATTCAAGGTTTCCATAGCAATTTGTGCCCCCTCAAAGGCTCTCCATCCTGTTCACATCCCCTCCCCCGCTGACTAATATGAAAGCTTCCCCTCAAAACAAAACCAAAAACTCCTTTGGTTGGTGAAAACAAAATAACTTTCTTATCATTTTTTTCTGAGAACTGTTTATCAACTCAAAGGAATTGAGCTAAGGGGCATGGACACCATAAAGAATCCATTGGCAAACACTTAACCCTCTGCTGCTCTTTTTGTGAAACTCAGTGACAGGAAATCTGAGTCTTTCTGTTACAATGATGTCATTGGATTGGTTTCGATTTAATTTCACCTCAAAAACTGTTTATAGAAGTGAAGTTGTTTGTCAAAAATTTCCTCACAAATGGACCCTAAGCCCAGAGACACACATAGACACACAAACACACACACACACACAGACACACACATACACACAGGCACACACACACAAACACACACACACAACAGATACACACACACACAGGCACACACACACACAGACACACACACACACAGGCACACACACACAGACACACAGGCACACACACATAAATAAACACACACACACACACAGACACACACACAGACTCACACACACAGACACACACAGACTCACACACAGGCACACACACACAGACACACACACAGACTCACACACACACAGGCACACACACACACAGACACACACACACAGACACACAGGCACACACACATAAATAAACACACATACACACACAGACACACACACACACACACACACGCACACACAGAAGCAGCAGATGAACAGGGACACAGATACATATACACAAGCATATACCCCAACATGTGTACACACACAGGCACATGTAATCACAGGCAGATGCACACAGCGACTTACAAAGTCGCCAAAATGCTTTACAGCCAAGCAAGTATTTTTTTGCAGTGTCGTCATTATTGTAATGCAGGAAACATGGTGGCCAACCTGCGCGTAGCAAGCTCCCACAAACAGCACGGTGATAATGGCCAGAGGATGTTTTAGTGATAAAAGCAAAATACTGCAGATGCTGGAAATCTGAAATAAAAACAGAAAATGCTGGAAAAACTCAGCAGGTCTGGAAGCATCTGTGGAGAGAGAAACAGAGTAAACATTTCGAGTCTATTTATCCCTTCTTCAGAGCTAAAGAGAAGTTAAAATGTGACGAAAGTTATACTGTTTAAGGGGGGGTGGAGCAGGTGAAGCTGGAGAAGGCCAGTGATAGGTGGGGGCTAAGGAGAGATTGACAAAGATGTCATGGAGACAGGACAAAGGGCGTGTTAATGATAGTGGTAAGGGCTAAAGGAGGTGCTGATAGTGGTATAAAGGTAAGAAAGCGGAATATGTGAATAGCAGAACAAGGGTCAGACTCTGTGAAAGAGCAACATGGAACAATTAACTGATGGTCCTTTGGGGGTGGGGTAGGGGGAGGGGGGGTTGGGGAAAAAGGATAAAAAAGAGATTAAAAAAGAGGGGATAGAAAAGGTTAAAACAATGAATAAATTAATAAGAATAAGTAAATAAAAAATAAAAATAAATTTTAAAAAACAGGTTAAAACGGGGGTGGGGGTGGAGGAGAGAGTTCATGGTCTGAAGTTGTTGAATTCAATATTCAGTCCGGAAGGCTGTAAAGTGCCTAGTCGGAAGATGAGGTGCTGTTCCTCCAGTTTGCGTTGAGCTTCACTGGAACAATGCAGCAGGCCAAGGACAGACATGTGGGCATGAGAGCAGGGTGGAGTGTTGAAATGGCAAGCGACAGGGAGGTCTGGGACATGCTTGCGGACAGACCGAAGGTGTTCCCCAAAGCGCTCATCCAGTTTACATTTAGTCTCCCCAATGTAGAGGAGACCTCATTGGGAGCAACGAATGCAGTAGGCCAAATTGAAGGAGGTGCAAGTGAAGCGCTGCTTCACCTGAAAGGAGTGTTTGGGCCCTTGGACGGTGAGGAGGGAGGAGGTAAAGGGGCAGGTGTTGCACCTTCTGCGATTGCATGGGAAGGTGCCGTGGGAAGGTGATGAGGTGTTGGGGGTGATGGAGGAGCGGATCAGGGTCTCCTGGAGAGAATGGTCCCTATGGAATGCTGACAGCGGGGAGTGAAGGGAAGGTGTGTTTGGTGGTGACATCATGCTGGAGTTGGCGGAAATGGCGGAGGATGATCCTTTGAATGCGGAGGTTGGTGGGGTGAAAAGTGAGGACAAGGGGGACCCTATCATGGTTCTGGGAGGGAGGGGGAGAGGTGAGGGCAGAGGCGCGGGAGATGGGTCGGACACAGCTAAGGGCCCTGTCAACCACCGTGGGGGAAAGCCTCGGTTAAGGATGAAGAAAGACATGTCAGCAGTGCCATTTTGGAAAGTGGCATCGTCGGAACAGATGCGACGGAGGCGAAGGAACTGAGAGAATGGGATGGAGTCCTTACAGGAAGCAGGGTGTGAGGAGCTGTAGTCGAGGTAGCTGTGGGAGTCAGTGGGCTTAAATGAATAATGGTGGACTGAGGGAGTGCTGCACTATCAGCAGAAATGGAGACAGAGAGGTCAAGGAAAGGGGAGTGTCAGAGATGGACCATGTGAAGGTGACAGAGGGGTGGAAATTGGAAGCAAAATTGATAAATCTTTCTAGGTCCAGACGAGAGCATGAAGCGGCACCGAAGCAGTCATTGATGTACCGGAGAAAGAGTTGTGGGAGGGGGCCGGAGTAGGACTGGAACAAGGAATGTTCCACATACCCTATAAAGAGACAGGCATAACTGGGGTCCATGTGGGTACCCATAGCCACACGTTTTCTTTGGAGGAAGTGAGACAAGTTTAAGGGGAATTGTTCAGTGAGAGAACAAGTTCAGACGGAGGAGAGTGGTGGTGGATGGGGATTATTCAGGACTCTGCTCAAGGAAGAAGCGGAGAGTCCTCAGAACATCCTGGTACGGGATGTTTTAGTGATGTTGGCTGAGGGATGAATTTTAGCCAAGGACACCTTGGAGAACTTTCCTCCTCTTCTTCAAAATAATGTCATGGGATTTTTATTTCCACCTGAGAGGAAACAGTTTAAAGTCTCATCTGAAATGTGGCACCTCTGACAGTGCAGCACTCCCTCAGTACTGCCCCTTTGACAGTGCAGCACTCCCTCAGTATTGATCCTATGACAGTGCAGCAGTCCCTCAGTACTGACCTTCTGACAGTGCAGCACTCCCTCAGTATTGATCCTCCGACAGTGCAGCATTCCCCCAGTACAGACCCTCGACTGTGCAGCATTCCCCAGTACTGATCCTCTGACAGTGCAGCACTCCCTCAGCACTGACCCTCTGACAGTGCAGCACTCCCTCAGCACTGACCCTCTGACAGTGCAGCAGTCCCTCAGCACTGATCCTCTGACAGTGCAGCACTCCCTCAGCACTGACCCTCTGACAGTGCAGCACTCCCTCAGCACTGACCCTCTGGCAGTGCAGCACTCCCTCAGTATGCTATGGGAAGTGTCACTCTCTTTATGTGCTCTGGAGTGGGGTTTAAACCCACGGCCTTCTGATGCAGAGACGATAGTGCTCTATAAAGATAGTACCCACAAAGCCATGATTAAAACTACACAGAAGTGACATTAACACAGGAAGTATCTGCATACACTTGGCAAAAATAATAGGTTGATTAAAAGGAACAAACAATAATTGCCCCATTGTTGGGGAAGGTGACCCAATAATTGGTTTGAAAAGTTTTTAAAGATGGGGAGGGCAGGAGAGAGACTCTGCCACCAATCTCACTCTGAACACTTCTGAGGTTCCGAGGAGCCTTGGATGTCCAAAGCTGGGGCCCATTGTCATTCAGCCTGAGGCACCTGCTCCAGGAATCCTGGGAAGGGGGGTAAAGTGACCACTGCTCATGGGATTGTTTGTGAGGCACTGATACCAATTCGTTCAACTCTCAGACTGCTGTCCAGGTCTGAGCAGAAGCTCTGGACCAAGGAAGAGCACAGTGAGTGATTGGAGAGCCAGTCACTCTACTACAACAACAACTTGCATTTATATAGCACTTAACAGTAAAATGTCCCAACGCACTTCACAGGAGCGTTATCAAAGTAAATTGGACACTGAACCACATAAGAGAGAATATTAGGGCAGGCGATCAAAAACTTGGTTTTCAGAATTGGTTTTCAATAGCATTTTAAAGGAGGATAAAAGGATAATTCTGCATCTATACTGGAATCAATCAGCATTCAGGAGACTTGATAGTGGCTTGTCAGACAGCTCACCAATCAAAAGAGGAGTGGGACAGGGATGTGTCACATGCCCAGACTGTTCAATCTGTACACTGAGACTATCTTCAGAGACATAGAAGATCTATCAGGTTGCAGCATTGGGAGGGTTGAATGTCAACATCTTGAGGTATGCAGGTGACATTGCACTAAATGCAGAGTCCAAAGAGGCACTACAGGAAATTGTACACAAAGTAAAAGCAAGGAATGTGGAATATGAAATGTGAAGAAGACCAGGACAGTGGTGATGAGCACAGGCTTAACTGTGGAAGTGAAAGTTGAAGTAAATGGACAAGTCCTGGAACAAGTGAAAAGGTTCATATACCAATGAGCAGATTATCACAGGCAATGGGGGGTGCAGTTTTGAGATCTGAAGGAGAATTGACACAAAAACCAGCTTTGTCAGAATGAACGATGCGTAAACATCCAAGAAACTGAATCTGAATCTTAGGAAGAGAGTGCCGAGGTGCTACACTCTGTCATCTATGTTATATACCTCACACACATGGACAACAAACACAGAGACTGTTGATAAGCTGAATCCATTCGAGATGTGGGCGTTTAGGATAATGTTCCACGTTTCCTACACAGGCAGAAAGACAAAAGACTAACGAGGAAGTGCTGGACATGGCTGGAGAAAAGAGGACATTAATGGCTAACATCAAAGAGAGAAAGATACAATAGACATCACTAGAGCCGACAGTAGACAGATAATTATTGGGGAGGGGGATCAACGGAACACCTGGGAGAGGGAAGCAGAGGAGAAAATGGTTGATGGATAGAATGGACTGATGTGGAATGTGTAAGGACAGCACAGAAGTGGAGGCCCATGGCAGTAAGCCTTCTGGGAATAAGACACCAACGAATGAATGAACAAAAAGGAATCAGAGAGAGAGAGGGATTAGTGATGGAATTCCAGAGCTTAGCGCCCAGGTAGCTATAGGCATGGCTGCCAATGGTGGAGTGATTAAAATCAGGGATGTGTGAGAGGCCAGAATTGGAAGAATGCAGAGATCCCGGAGGGTTCTAGGGCTGGAGGAGATTATAGGGAAAGGGGGGTGGTGAGGACGTGCAGGGATTTAAAAACAAGAATGAGAATTTTAAAATCAAGGCATTGATGGAATGGGAACTAATGCTGGCCAATCAGCACAGGGATGGTGGGAAATCAGAACTTGATGTAAGATTGGACATAGGCAGCAAAATTTTTCACGAGCTCAGGTTTACAGAGTGGGGGGAGATGGGAGGTAACCAGGAAAGTGTGGAGTAGTCAAGTCTAAAGGTAATAAAGGGATGGGTGAAAGAAGAGGGGGAGGCAGCATGGCAGAATGGTGGGACAGGTGTGATAAGACAGGCTGTAGTCCATCTGCTTCTCATTCTTCACCAGCAGGGAAAGGGTTACCCAATTGTGAACACAAAGCAAATATTGCTCCCTTTCAACCACAGCTTATTATAATGCCTTTATCAGCAGCTACCTCTCTGCATAGAATCTGACCAGTAAAAGCTGGCTGCAATTCTCCCAGAGGCTAATAAATCGCCTCAGAATCCTTGTCTTGTGACTGATTGCATTATCATTTTTAATTCAGCTGTTTTTATATCATGTGTGATTTGACATATTTAAAAATAAATATATATTACAAAAAATGACATTATCCTGATAGCAATCTTCTTTTCCAAGTCTCTCTCTCTCTCTGTCACTGGGCTGAATTTTAACTTACAAAAACGGGTGAGTTTGGGTCAGGGGTTGGGGGGGCGTGGTGGTTAGAGCCTCAGAAATCTGTTTCCTGGCCTGAACCCGTCCATTTCCGACTTTAACTGAGGCTGGAAGATGATTCAAGGAGGCAGGTCGGAACTTTAAGTTTGATAATGAGACTGTGAGGCTCCTTATCATGAAGCTTTTGAAATGGGCCCACTGTTGGCAACTGAACCTCAGCAGCTCCCTCTCGGTGAGGGCTTGGTGGATTCAGGAGGTGAGACCTTTCACAACCCCCTGGATCCAGGAGCCTGCCTGAGGAGCTTCCCCGATTGGGCGCTCCATCCACCGACAATTCACTGATTCATCCCCCACCCCCACACCCCACCCCACCATGAAGGCCCCAATCCACCCAGCAGCAGGCCTACAAACCCATCCTGTCTCCAGGATCATCAACGAATCCAAATGACGCCCCCCCTCCCCCAGTCCTCATTGACTCCCGAGCCTCCCTACCCCATTAGGAACCTCCCAAGTCCATGTCCAAATGCAGCAAGATCTGGTCAATATCCAAGTTTGAGCTGCCAATTGGCAAGTAACATTCGCGCTACACAAGTGCCAGGTAATGACCATCTCCAACAAGGCAGAATCTAACCATCGCCTCTTGACATTCAACAGCATTACCATTGCTGAATCCCCCACTATCAACATCCTGGGGTTACCAGTGACCAGAAACTGAACTGGACTAGCCAAATAAATACTGTGGCTACAAGAGCAGGTCAGAGGCTAGGAATCCTGCAGTGAGTAACTCACCTCCTGACTCTCCAAAGCCTGTCCTCCATCTGCAAGGCACGAGTCAGGAGTGTGATGAAATACTGCCCACTTGCCTGGATGAGTGCAGCTCCCACAACAATCCAGAAGCCTGACATCATCCAGGGCAAAGCAGCCCACTTGATTGGCACCCCTTCCACAAACATTCACGCCCTCCACCACCGACGCACAGTAGCAGCAGTGTGTACCATCTACAAGATGCACTGCAGAAACTCACCAAGGCTTCTTAGACAGCGCCTTCCAAACCCACGACCACTACCATCCAGAAGGACAAGGGCAGCAGATACATGGGAACACTATCACCTGGAAGTTCCCCTCCAAGCCATTCACCATCCTGACTTAGATGTTGAGCGGTTATTTCCCCTTGTGGATGAGTCTAGGGCCAGGGGGCATAATCTCAGAGTAAGGGGTCACCCAATTAAGACAAAGATGAGGAGGAATTTCTTCTCTCTGAGGGTAGTGAATCTGTGGAATTCTTTACTGCAGAGGGCTGTAGAGGCTGGGTCGTTAAGTATATTTAAGGCTGAGGAAGACAGATTTTTGATCAGTAAGGGAATCAAGGGTTATGGGGAAAGGGCAGGAAAGTGGAGTTGAGGATTATCAGTTCAGCCATGTTCTCATTGAATGGTGGAGCAGGCTCGATGGGCCGAATGGCCTACTACTGCTCTTACATCTTATGGACTTGGAAATATCTCACCGTTCCATCACTTTCGTTGGGTCAAAGTCCTGGTACTCCCTCCTTAACAGCACTGTGGGTGTACCTATATCACATGGGCTGCAGCGGTTCAAGGCAGCTCGCCACCACCTTCTCAAGGGCAATTAGGGATGGGCAATAAATGCTGGCCTACATGCCCACATCCCACGAATGAATAAAACAAAACCAGCCCTGCAACCTTCACCACTGGCTCCTTACTAGAATAGCAGCTATGCCTATTAATCAGAGATAGAGACAGACAGAGAGACAGACAGAGAGAGACAGACAGAGAGAGACAGAAACAGAGAGAGACAGACAGAGAGAGACAGACAGAGAGACAAAAACAGAGAGAGACAAACAGCGACAGGAACATTTGTTGGCGGTGATATCACATGCACACTAAATCCCCAGTGTGTGAAGGGATCCCGACTTTTGGATTCCCACATCAAGCAGCTCATGCCAATAAAAATCTGTCTTTCCGACTCTCTCTTTGTCTGTGTGCCCCTCTCCCTCCGGCTCTGCCTCTGTCTCTCTTGTCTCCTCTGCCTGCACATCTGTGTACCCCCACCCCTCTCTCTCTCTCTCTCTATCTGTCTCTCTCTTTGTCTCTCTGCCTGTGTTTCCGTCACTCTCTCTCTATCTCTTCCTCTCTGACTCTGTCTCTCTCCGCCCTTCTCTCTCTCACCAACCCCCATCTCTTATTTCACTTTGCCACCTAACTGTATAATTATGAACACAGTAACACTGCCTCACATTAAGAGCTGCTCTCCTCAACTTTGCAAATTAGAATGACCCCAATTTCAGATAAAGGCCTGTATTTATATTTGCATTTCCAATTTGTGATAGAAGATTTATTCATTCTGTTAAAACATTAACAGCAATTTGAAAGGTCAAACATCAAACACAATACAAATAAAACATATGCAACAAAAATATTAAAATTAATGCTTTGAGGAAATTGCTTGGAAAAAAATGAAACCAGTTTCCTTCCTTACAAACTGGGAGCTTTACCTTTTCATAAAATTGAGTCGAGGCTTTGATCATTTTAATTCAGATTTTTCTCAAAGCATTTGATTATTTTTCTCTCCAATTCCTTCTCCTGTCAACGTTTTATTCCTCTACCAACAAGCGTATTCCTCCTTTTCTTTCCCCCTCCCCGTCTTTCCCCCCTCCCCCATCATTTCACTCTTTCCCCATTGAAGCACTTTATAACTTGATTACTTCCTTTCACCAATTGGAAGGGAAGGGGGAATTTAAAGAGAAAGGAAGGGTGGACGTAGGAAATAAGGGGCCCCGCACTGAATTAACAAATAATCAACTGGTCCCTCATGCCTCCAATGTTAAATGCACGATTTTGACGCTCCCAGACTGAGCTCCATGATCTGTACTGAAGGAATGGTGCAGTAGGGAGGGTATTAATGAATTCAGTATCGCTAGGCTGGAAAAGAAATATCAACCAGCCCCCACACCAGTTCTGCCCCCCAGTGAGAGTCAGCAGCTTCAGGGACTGTCCCCAGTGAGAGTCGTCACCTTCAGGAACTGTCCCCCAGTGAGAGTCAGCACCTTCAGGAACTGTCCCCCAGTGAGAGTCAGCACCTTCAGGAACTGTCCCCCAGTGAGAGTCAGCACCTTCAGGGACTGTCTCCCAGTGAGAGTCAGCACCTTCCGGAAATGTCCCCCAGTGAGAGTCAGCACCTTCAGGGACTATCCCCTAGTGAGAGTTAGCACCTTCAGGGACTATCCCCTAGTGAGAGTTAGCACCTTCAGGGACTGTCTCCCAGTGAGAGTCAGCACCTTCAGGGACTGTCTCCCAGTGAGAGTCAGCACCTTCCGGAAATGTCCCCCAGTGAGAGTTAGCACCTTCAGGGACTATCCCCTAGTGAGAGTCAGCACCTTCAGGGACTGTCCCCCAGTGAGAGTCAGCACCTTCAGGGACTGTCCCCCAGTGAGAGTCAGCACCTTCAGGAAATGTCCCGCAGTGAGAGTCAGCACCTTCAGGGACTGTCCCGCAGTGAGAGTCAGCACCTTCAGGGACTGTCCCGCAATGAGAGTCAGCACTGAGAGTGTGCTAGCTTTCCACAGTAGTTCTACCCACTGAGCCAAAAAAACACAAAGGCTCATGTGTAAACCGCCTGTCATGCAAATAACAGAAATATCAGTTCTGTAGCAAATGCAGTCACTGAACTAAAAGTTTGGAAAATAATTATTAGAAAACAAGATAGCAAGACTTGTATTACATAATATTTCCTACATTACACCAGTGATTACCCTTCAGAAAGTACTTAATTGGCTGTAAAGTGCTTTGGGATGTTGGTGGTCAGGAAATGCGTTATATAAATGCAAGTCTGTTTTTCTGAGCACCTTTCACAATCATGGGATGCTCCAAAGTGCTTTACAGCCAATGAGGTACTCTTGAAGCCTTGTCACTTTTGTAATGTAGGAAAAATGCAGCAGCCAAATTGTACACAGCAAGCTCCCACAACAGCAATGTAGTATTGACCAGATAATCTGCTTTTGGGGTGTTGGCTGAGAGGTAAATATTGGCTAGGACATAGCGGGGGACCTCCCTTGACTTCTTTAAAATAGCACCATGGGATCTTTTACACGCGCCTGAGAGGGCAAACAGAGCCCTCTCGACGAAAGACAATGCAGCACTCCCTCAGTACTGGGACTCTGAGTCCCAGCCTTGACGTTTGTCCTGAAGCCCTGAAATAGGACTTGAACTCAGGCCTTGTGACTCAGAGGTGAGATTGCTACTCACTGAGCCACAGCTGACACCTAACACCTAAACTAGGCTCGCTTTAGGGGTTCCTTCTCAAACGCTAACTGGTTTCAGATATTATCAGTGAGAAGCATTTCAAATTCCTTTCCCTCCCCCGCCTCACATCACCAGTCCCTTCGTAAAGGCACATTTCAGCTGCACATCTGGGTGAAATTTCAGTGGGATTGGGTCAGTTTGATTGTGGCTCTATGTTGTAAGTGTGAATTTTTAATGAAGTTCCAATGACACTCTGTTTAGCTATTTCAAAGATAAAGCCCTCGTGTTCTGTCTCTGAAACTGCTCAGCTTGTTTCAAATGTCACTGCCTCCCGTGTTAAAGACAGACAAAAAAAAATCCCAGTGCAGAACCAAGATAAATAGGCCTCTCAATGATTTGCTTATAATCACATTAAAACACTTGTTTATGTGGCTGTGTGACTGACACTCACCTAGCTCTGATTGAAACAACCACACCAAATCTCCCAAGGACATTTAATCACATGGAGATGAGTTTAAATTAACTTGTTCTTGATAGTCATAGCATCACATTATACGGCAATTGTCCAGGCCATGCAGGGTTAGAAATTCCGTGTGTATTTTCCCCCCTTGTTTGGTTTAGTTACTGAATTTACAGATTATACATTTTTATTCTTGATTTTAAATTGAACCACAAATACAGGTTTAAAGAGGTTGGTCCCCAGTTCACTGCCCATCTTAAAGTTCAGTCTCTTTCTGGGGAATGGTTCCACAGATACCTCTCCCAGATGGTGAATCCTCGTCTGTGCAAGCCCAGAGTGTGGAGGCAAGCAAGGAAGCACAACTGAGGCCAATCCTGACTGACCCCGGGTTCACACGCACACCCGCACACACACAACATGAACATGCACATATACTTGCACCGTGTTATACACACTCAGACACACACAACACACGGGCCACACAAAATACACATGCATGCATAAGCATACAAACACATTGATTCACACACTACAACAACAACAACATATTTATATAGCACCTTTAATCTCATGAAACATCCCAAGGTGCTCCACAGGAATATTATAAAACAAAGTATGACACCGAGTCACATAAGGAGATATTAGGTCACATGACCAAAAGTTTGGTCAAAGAGGGAGGTTTTAAGGAGTGTCTTAAAGGAGCAAAGTGAAGTAGAGAGGCGGGGAGGTGTAGGGAGGGTATTTCCGAGCTTGGGGCCGAGGTAACTGAAGGCACGGTGAACAATGGTGGAGTAATTAAAATTATGGATGCCAGGATTAGAGGAGCGCAGAGATCTCGGAGCGTTGTGACACTTCTTGACTGCAGCCAATGTCGGCCACTGAGAGGGTGATAGGCGAATGGGACTTGCTGTGAGTTAAAACATATGCAGTAGCAGGGTTTTGGAGGATTTTGAATTTACGTGGGGTTGAATGTGCGAGAAGAGCGTTGGAATAGTCAACTCCAGAGGTAACAAAGGCAAGGGTGAGGCGTTCAGTGAGGGGTGAGTTGAGGCAGGGGTGAAGTCAGGCGATGTAGAAATAGGTGGTCTTAGTGATGGCAAGAATATGACCTTGGAAGCTCAACTCAGGGTCAAATGTGACTATAGGTTGTGAACTGACTGCTTTAATCTTAGTCTGTTGTGGGGAGATGGATGGAGTGAGGAGCTAGGGAACAGAGTTTCAGCAGGGACCAAAAACAAGGGCTTCAGTTTTCTCAATATTTAATTACATTTTTAACAAAACACACACTAACACTTCGGCATGCACACTCACGCACATTTGCATGCCCACACACACACACTAATACACATGGACACACTAACACACACAAATACTCACATGTACACAGACACATGCACAACTACATGCAAACACACAAACCCCCAACATGCACATGCGTACCAGACATGCACACATACAGGAACACCCACTTTGGCAATAGCAACCAGCTATAGCTTAACTGCTAATGAGGTGATCCATGGCCTGGGTTTTGTCATATTTGGCAACTAAATTGGGGCTTTGCCTAACCTGGCCTTTTCCTTTAAGGTTAATGACCTTTTAGTGCCTGTGGGCAAATGTGCTTCATAGGCACATCCTGAAACTAATGAGAGGTTAAGTACTGAGATAGTCTGTAAGTAGGTACATGCTTGTAAATGCTTTCTCTCTCTGTTGGGAGGAGGCAAGGTTCACAAGCTCAGAGAAACCAATGGGAAATGACCAGCTTTTGCTTACTCTTCTGAAATACTTTTGACATTTTGAAGTGTGCCTCCATGTAATTCATTCTCAAGACACTTATGTTTAAATGGATAGATTAGAAACTATAATCTCTGCCATCGAATTGCCAATCATTCCCTCACCGTTACCTCAGCCTCTCTCTTCCTGCCTCTCTTTTTTATGGACAAAGTTGTCATGATTCTTTTGAACATTCTCCCCCTGTTCTTTCTGAACTTCCCACTCCTCCTTATCCCTGTGTCTTCATTGTTGGAATCAAGGTTCTTCGCATGACTCCTCCTCCAACTTTCCCATCATGTCAAAGTTGTGGAATTCCTCATCTCCAAACTTACATGATGGATAGGATGGAATTATCCAGAAATGAGATGAAAAATTGGACTAAAAAATAAACTTTCATAAAATATATACAAAAAACTGGAAGTATTGAGCTACCACTGACAAGAAAACTTGTTTTGTAAACCAGAGACTTCTGGCTGCTAGCATATTATCCTTTTTATATTTTATTCCTACTATTTGGGGGTTGCTGGGAAAAGTTCAGCATTTATTTTGCATCCCTAGTTCCCTTCCTCTTACAATCTATTGGCTTTATAAACCCAAAGTTTGGCACCAAATCTTGATGCAGCCCATCCTCTCCTACTGTATTCTTTTCCATAATAATGGCTTCCTGCACTATGACCCCTGATTAGCCCACACTTAGAGACCACTGTGTGCAGTTCTGGTGACCATATTATGAAAAGGAAATAGAGACACTGGTGAAGGTGCAAAGAAGATTTACAAAGATGATACCAGAAATGCTTGGGTATAGATATCAGGAAAGGATTGACAGTCCGGACTTGAAAAGAGAGGGCTAAGAGGTGGCCTAATAGAGGTCTTTAAAATTCTGAAAGGTTTTGATCGAGTGGATACAGAGAGAACGTTTCTTTTTGCGGGGAAGAGCAGAGCTAGAGGCCGTCAATATAAGATAGTCATCGAGAAATCCAACAGGGAATTCAGACCAAACTTCATCCAAAGAATGGTGAGAATGTGGAACTCACTACCACAGAGAGTGGTTGAAGTGAATAGTAAAGATACCGCGAAGGAGAAACTTAGACAGGCATATGAGGGAGAAGGGAATGGAGGGTTAGGATGGTAGATTTAGATGAGGAAAGATAGGAAGAAGCTTGAATGGAGCAGAAACGCCAGCATGGACTGGTTGGGCTGATTGGCCTGTTTCTGTGCCATAGATCCTATGTAATCCTATGTAAAGTTAAACAGAATGACACCTGTACACCTCCTGAAATAAGGTTTTGAGAACTAACTCTTTCTGCTGTCCATCCTAATTTAAACTGAGTCCCATTCAATCATCAGCCCTATCCTTGCTGACCTACACTGGCTCCCAGTAGAGCAAACACTTGAATTTCAATTTCTCAACCTAGTGTTCAAATCCCTCGGTGTCCATGTTAATAGCACTCTGCCATTAAACTAGCTCCTGTTTTCCACCCAAGCATTTACACGTTCTGTATTGTGAATTTGTCTGCATAATATGTGTATGAGGATGACTGCGGCTTCTTTTGTTTCCACATGTTGTTCCCCTTTGCTTCCCCTACTGCCCCTGGCCCTCTGCTAGCAGTTTCTGGGATGTTGACAGAACAGGAATATTGGGGCTGTTCCCTCTCCTATTTCACTCTTCAGTAGGTGACAGCTTGTTAGATGGAGCGAGGCTTTTTCCCAGCTGCCACAGAGCAGGTTAAAGAGGCTCATTGAGGTATCACTCCTGCAGCCCCTTTCTCTCCCTGTGGGAGGGTTTCTGACACAGTGAATTGACTGAAATCAGGAACTCACTGCCATCCCAGACCCACACCCCGTGCAAAGGGCAGCCTTCCTGAGACTGATCTGTGAACTTGTTGGTAGAGACATGGATATGGTGACACTGATCTGAAGTATAATGAGAGGCAATTTACTGAGCAAGGAATAGTCTACAATGCCACAGTGCGCAGGGTTGGATTTCTATCTTATAGGAAAAGTAACTCCCACTTACATTTGGATGAAAGAGTTTGTGGGATTGGGTAGGTTGATATTCCCAAAATGACTCAGCGAGTTTATGTTTGAAGGATTGCTTCATCAGTCAGTGTAAAAACCCAATGAGCTCTGATAGAAATGATGAACTAATCAGTCCTAATGTCTGTGTCCAAACTACTGGCGTCCAAAGAATAATGATCAACCTTCTGTTAGACACAGTCTCCATTTGCGCAGCCCAGAAAGAGGCCGTTCAGCCTGACAAATCCCTGCCTGTGCTGATGTTCCACATGAAGCTCTTCCCACTCCCCTTCATCTCACCCTATCTGCATATCCTTTTATTCTTTTCTTCCCCAGGGCAGAATTTTCCATTCGGCGTGTGGGCGCGTGCCCGACATGCTGGGGCGTTAAGTGACACGCGATGATGTCGGGTGTGCGTTCCGCTGATAATCAATAGGTCTATTAAGGCTGTTAACCAAGTAATTAACCTGATTTTTACGCTGCTCGTCCGACCTTACGGTTGGCGGGCAGGCGAAAAGATCAAGCGGCCTTTACTTTTTTTTTGGAAACCTCAACCACGAGCGGGATGAGATTTCCTAAAGCTTTTATGAATTAAATGAAACCCTTATTTGAAAATTAAAAACATGTCCCATCGCATGTGACACAGTCACATGAGGGGACGTGTTTCATTAAATTTTTAATGCACTTATTTATTTTTGTAAAAAGCGCTTCAACCTCCCTGAGGCACGGAGTTGCCTCAGGGAGACTGAAGCAGTCTTTCACGCACATGCTCAAAAGAGTGCTGGACCCGACTCTCCCTCCTCCTCCTCCCGCCCACACAGGTAGCGCTCAGCGCTACCGCTCACGATCCACGAAGGGTGGGCCTTAATTGGCTCGCCCGTGTGAAATCGCAGGGGGCTCCATGACCGCACCCCCCCGCCCATTCCCGCCAAGCTTACCCGACGAATGGAAAATCCTTGCCCATGTGTCTATCCAACCTCCCCTTAAACGTATCTATAATATTCACCTCGGCCACTCTGTGTGGTAATAAGTTCCACATCCTCTGGGTAAAGAAGTGTTTGTGACTGTCTTATATCTATGGCTCCTAATTTTGGATTCCCTCACCAGTGCAGACATCTGTTCTACGTCTATTTTACCAAACCCCTGCTTAGTCTTGAAGACCTCGATCAGGTCAACCCTCAGATGTTTTTTTTAAAGAAAGGATCCCCAGCTTGTTTAGTTTTACTTGATAGTTAGAACATCTAAATGCTAATATAATCCATGCAAATAATTTTTACTACTTCTCTGCTACCTCTACTTCCTTTTCGTATTATGGAGCCCAGCACTGTGCACAGGGCTCCAAGTGTGGTTGAACAAATTGTACAGCTGGGTTTCCCACCAATAGCAAGGGCAGTTTTGATGCGGCTCTGATGTGAGCTCTCCAGGTTCCAATGTTGAATGTGACAGAAGGGTGAAGTGGAATCCGAAAACAAGAAGAAAACAGTGGGTCAAATAAATTCTTCATAAAACATTTATAAACAACGTAGGGTTTTCTGGACAATATAAGACCAGAGAGTTTTTATCAGCCTGGTAGCCAGGGTCACTCAGCTCCTGACCTTATTACAGTCTTGGTTCAAACATGGTAAAAAAGAGCTGGACTCCCAAGGTGAGGTGAGAGTGACAGCCCTTGACATCAAAGCTGCATTTGACCGAGTGTGACATCTAGGAGCCCTCGCAAAACTGGAGTCAATGGGAATCAGGGGGAAAATTCTCCGCTGGTTGGAGTCATACCTAGCACAAAGGAAGATTGTTGTGGTTATTGGAGGTCAATCATCTCAGCTCCAGGACATCACTGCAGGAGTTCCTCAGGGTAGTGACCTCGGTCCAACCATCTTCAGCTGCTTCATCAATGACCTTCCTTCCATCATAAGGTCAGATATGGGGTTGTTCGCTGATGAGTGCACAATGTTCAGCACCATTCGCAACTCCTCAGGTACTGAAGCAGTCTATGTCAAAATGCAGCAAGGCCTGGACAACACTCAGGCTTGGGCTGACAAGTGGTAAGTAACATTCACGCCACACAATGACCATCTCCAACAAGAGAGAATCCAACCATCGGCCCTTGATGTTCAATGGCATTACCATCACTGAACCTCCCATTATCAACATCCTGGGGGTTACCATTGACCAGAAACTGAACTGGCCTAGTCATATAAATACTGTGGCTACAAGAGCAGGTCAGAGGCTAGGAATCGTGTGACAAGTAACTCACCTCCTGACTCCCCAAAGCCTGTCCACCATCTACAAGGCACAAGTCAGGAGTGTGATGGAAAACTCTCCACTTGCCTGGATCAGTGCAGCCCCCCCACAACACTCAGGAAGCTTGACACTGTCCAGGACAAAACAGTCTGCTTGATTGACACCACATACACAAACATTCACTCACTGCACCACCGATGCACAGTAGCAACAGTGTGCACCATCTACATGATGCACTGCAGGAATTCAGCAAGGCTCCTTCAACAGCACCTTCCAAACCCACGGCCACTACCATCTAGAAGAAAAAGGACAGCTGATAGACGGGAACGCTACCACGTGGAAGTTCCCCTCCAAGCCACTCATCATCCTGACTTGGAAATATATCGGCCGTTCCTTCACTGTCGCTGGGTCAAAATCCTGGAACTCCCTCCCTAACAGCACTGTGGGCGTACCTACACCTCATGGACTGCAGTGGTTCAAGAAGGCAGCTCATGACCACCTTCTCAAGGGCAACTAGAGATGGGCAATAAATGCTGATCCAGCCAGCGAAGCCCACATCCCGTGAATGAATAAAAAAAGTCACATGATTCAATGATAATGGAGTTATTGATCAATCACAGTGATTAAAATCTATCAATGAGTCTCCAACAGAGTCAGACATGAGGTGAGGAAAACCCCCAGTGGAGGAGAGCTTTGGGAACCATAGACGCAAAGTTACCTGTTCCTCCCGAGCACGTTACACTCACTACACGTCTTGTCTCAAATTTCTCACATACTGTTCTCAAAATGTTGTTACTGTCCCTGTTTGTATTTGAATGAACCAATACTAAAATCAGCCACTGTCTCACTCAGGAGCCAATTTGATAGATTGACCCCTTGCTTACTGAAATATAGGGCCGCATTTAATGGAGGCCAGCCGGCAGGAACCCTGCATTGCCTCCTTTTGGGAGGGCTGTCAAATTAAGTGCCAATCAGGCACTAAATGGGGCAGTGGCAGGCCTTCCCCGGGGTCAAGACCCCCGAGAGCTACCGGCCAATCAGAGGCTGGTGACTGTGCATTGCTCGGCAGCGCCAGTGGGAGTGGTGGCTACTGCCGGTAATGCACCCACCCAAGGTCCAGGTTTGCCGAGCAACCCAGGCCACAGGTGAGTCATAGTGGGAGGAGTTCACAGGGTAGGGGTTGTGAGAGAGGCAGCAAGTACAGGTGGACGGATCTCAGTGGACCTCCTCCCCTGCTTCCTGATGCCGAGTGCCTGGATCAGGCACTACGTGCCTTTGGATGAGGGACACCCCTGGAAGCCCACAAGCTCCCCAAAAGGTTTGGTCTTAGGGCTTCCCAGACAGCGAGTCACCGGCCTGCAGCTGGGTGAATACCAGTGGAGGTGGGATAAGGCCCACAAGTGGGAATTAATTGGCCACTTAAGGGCCCCAATTGGAAATGGAGCGGGAAGGTCGTCCATTAACCAGGGTGGAGGTGGGGAGGCAGTGGGGTCCCAATCCACCTTATTAAATGCCCCCCTAAACGCACCTTGGGAGAGGGCATTAAATTCCTCGTGTTATTTCTGCAGATTAGTTTTGAATTTACCTCCTTCAAGCACAAGCCATGCCCTCCTACTGTTCTGGACAAGATGAAACAGTTGTCAAGGTCGTTATTATCTCTAGTCTCTTTAGCATCTTAAAAACAGCAGTTAGAGCATCTCTCAATCTTCTCTTCTCCGATGAGAACATGCCCAGTTTACATAATCACTCCTCGTAATCCAATCCCTCAATTCCTTTAATAATTCTTGTTGCTCTCTTCTGTATCCTTTCAATATCTGTAATATCATTTACTCCACTATTTCAGTTCACTATCGATCTTTTAATACAACCCAACGTCTGATGCTCACTGTCACTAAACATTGTTGTAAGTGTCTGTCATGTCCACACCCCTGTGGTGGCATTCACACAATCACAGCAATTTCTCAGACACCTCAGGGAGATTCTCATAGGCGCCTGAGATTCTTACAGCATCCCGTCCTTCCAACTAAAAAACTTTGCATCTATAGCTGCGCCATTTTATCGAGTGACTGCTTTAAGCTCATGCCAGCTGTAACTCAGTGGGTATCACTCTGAGATGGGAGTTTGTGGGTTCAAGTCCCATGACAGACTTGAGCACAAAATCCAGGTTGACACCTCGAGTGCAGGACCGAGGGAATACTGCACTGTCAGAGAGACGTTAAACCGAGGCACCATTTGCCCTCTCAGCAGGATGTAAAGGTCCCATGAGACTATTTCGAAGAAGAACAGGGGAGTTGTTCTGATGTCCTGATCGGTAACTATCCTTCAGACAGCATCACCCGCACAGATTACCTGGTCAATATCTGGGGGAAGATTTTCCCCTCGTCGGGTGGGCCTGGGAGTGGCTGCGCAATGGTCTGCCACTCGTGGTCAGCCCCTAACTGCGATTTCACGCTGGCTGCCCAGTTAACGGCCAGCCAGTGTGTAACGCGTGCTGATAACCTCAGCGCTGCCTGGGCGGGGGCAGGAGGAGCGCGAGCGCTGGAGAGTGCACATGTGCGCAGGCGCGCTCAGTGAGAGCTCCCTGAAGGCACAGAGCTGCCTCAGGGAGCTGAAGATCTTTAACATGAGAAATAAAGATTTCACAAATAAGGAAGCCATGTCCCCGCATGTGACTCTGTCACGTGAACAGGAACGTGTGAAATATGACTTTTAAACATTTTTATTGGTTTTTACGTCCCGCCCGTGGATGAGGTTTCGTTAAAAATGCAAAGGCCGCCTCCAACTGAACGGTTGGATGGGCAGTGAAAAACTCCATTGAATCAATTGATTCAGGGCTTTAATAGGCCTCTTAATTGCTCCTAATTGCCAGCGCGTGGCTGCCACCTCTTGCATGCGCCCGCCAACCGAACGATCGGGAGAGTGCGCGATGGCGTTGGGACGCTTGCCCGACATCATCGTACACTATTTCACTCCCATTCGGGTCGGGCACGCACCTGCCCGCAGGAAGAAACATCCTGCCCCTGGTGTTTGTGGGAGCTTGCTGTGCGGAAATTGGTTGCCATTTTTGCCACATTGAAGCAGTGACTACACATCAAAAACACTTCGGGATGTCCTGAGGTGGTGAAAATTGCGACATAAATGCAAATCTTTCTTTCTAACTGTCTGGTGCTCTTTATACAATGCGGTTCATGGTTTATTTAAAATATACACATAAAGAATTGAGCGTTTTATGGCACTCACCTTCCATGTGGCCGTGTTTCTCCGGAAGTACGCAAACATTCTTGTAAACCAGTTATAAATTTCGTTGAGTGTTAACTGCCTGTCGGGAGCTTCCAAGATCGCCTACAGGGAAGAAAAGGCTGACATGACACAGTGGATTGGAGCAGCAGGAGAGGGCGGGTCAAACGGCACAGGACAGAGCAGAACAGGGCAAGGGTGACGGGACAGGGACAGGACACAACAGGACAGGTGAGAGCAGCACAGGACACAACAGGACAGGGCAGGCAAGGTAACATGGAACTTTGTGGACAGGTTAGGAAGGAGGGCATTACACACAGATACACATGCAAAAAGTGATGGAATTTCAAACATGTTGAGGTTAAAGCAAACAGTATAAATTGGCTCAAGAGACCAAACAGTATAAATTGGCTCAAGGGACATCTTGTAGTGTCTCTGGAGAGAGATGGGATTGGGGAAAATGGTGGGAAGGGTAGAATTGGCGAGGCTGGAATCTCTAATAGAATAGCAAAAATTAGAGAATAGAAGGAGGCCATTCGATCCATCATACCCAATACCAATGCAAGCTCTCCTCTGGAACGATCTATCCCAGTCTCATTTCCCTGCATCTTTCTATATCTTTTGTTTTTGAAAACTTACCCGAGGCAATCTGACTCTATTTGAAGGTGATAATGTTTGGTCAGAAAGTTCTTCCAACCTCTCTCCTCACTCCTACTAACACCTCACCATGTGAACATTTTCCTGCAACAACTTCCCGTATTAACTGTTAAAGCGTCAATTGCACTCCCTCAAAAATTCCAAAGAAACAATCCCAATTTCCTTAACCTTCCATCAGAAATGTTTGATATCTGAGACCACCTCCATTGTCCCTCTGGCCTATTTCAATGGTTGTAGGTTCCTCTGAGATCAGCTCCTCACAACTGCAGCCAAGGTCGCAGATGGAATCTGACCAATGTTTTCTTCAGGAACCAATCTCCTTTCAAATCGATACTGTAATTGTAATTGGGGTAGCTGTATTAATAATGACCTTAGTATTGAAGACACTTATAAATCCAAGAGGGAATTCAGGAGAAATGTCCTTACAGAGTGTGAAGAGTGCAGAATTTGCTATCACGGGGCATAGTGGAGGTGAATAGCAGAGATCCATTCAAGGCAAAGTGAGATAAACACATCAGGGAGCAAGGAATGGAAGGATATGTTTATGGAGCGAGATGGAGAAGGTCAGTGGAGGCTCTTGTGGAGCATAAACACCAACATGGATCGGTCGGGCTGACTGGCCTGTTTCTGTGCTATAAGATTCTCTGTAATTGTACCTAATTCCCACTTACTCTTATAAATGAACATTATAACATGAATCGCAAAAAAATTAACTCAATGGCATTTAATGATCTTTGTTCATTCATTATTATTAAAAATAATGCTCTGACCCTGGGAGGTGGCAGAGTGTCAGTCTCCAGCAGGGAATGCCTTCTGGAGATGAGAACAACCAGGACCTCAAACCATCTCCCAAATTACGAGATGGGTTTATTCACTCACCTGCCGGATGAGGGAAGCGTATGTAAAAGGAGGTCGAACATCTGCATTCTTGTAAAATTCATGATTCTGAGCAAGTTCTGTAAGAGAACAGAAAACACGCAAGTGTGTTAATGCTGAATATTTGCTATTAATCCTTATCCAAGTTATCCGCATATAAACTGGGGCAGTGGTAGTGTAAAGGGTGAGAGTTCCTAGAGTGTGTTCAGGAGAATTATCTACAGCAGTATGTTTCCAGTCCAGTGAGAAAGGAGACACTGCTGGATGTGGTTCTTGGGTTTTAGAGGAACATTTAGGGGACAGTTATCGTTGTATCATAAGGTTTAAATTGGCTATGGAAAAGGACAAGGAGTAATCCAGAGTGAGAATAATTAACTGGGGGGAAGGCAACTTCAATGGGGGTGAGCATGGGTCTGACCCAGGTAAATTGGAATCGAGGCTTGGCAGGGCAAACAGTAACTGAACCACTAAAGTGGTTGCCTTTAAAGAAGGGATAGTTCGGGCACAGTCAGGATATATTCCCTTGAAAGGGAAAGGTAGGGCAGATAAACCCAGAGCTCCCTGGATGACAAAAGATACAGAGATTGAGATGAAGAAAAAGTGTGCGTATGACAGATAATACAACCAAAAACCAGGCTGAATAAAGAAGGTTCAAAAGAAATTAAAAAAGCAAATAAGAGAAGCAAAAATGGAGCATGAAAAGAGGCTGACAGCTAACATAAAAGGGATTCCAAAAGTCCTCTACTGACATATAAATAGTAAAAAGGTGGTAAAAGGAGGAATGGGGCCAAACATGAACCATAAATGGGATTTACACATGGGGCAGAGTTTTTACCTCGGTGGGCCGGCCCAGGAGTGGCCGCAAATGGTCCACCACCCGCGATTGGGACCCGACGGTGATTTCACACTGGCTGGCCAATTAACGGCCAGCCTGAAACACACTGATAACCTCAGCGCTGCCTGGCCGCAGGCAGGAGGAGCACGGGCGCTGGAGAGTGCACATGTGTGTGGGCACACTCAGTGAGAGCTCTCTGAAGGCACAGGGCTGCCTCAGAGAGCTGAAGGTTTTTAACATTAAAAATAAAGATTTCAAAAATAAGGAAAACCTCTCCCCTCATGTGACTCTGTCGTACGAGCAGGGACATGCTAAAAATGAGTTTTAAATTTTTTACATTGTTTTTGTAATCACTGTTCGAAGCCTCATCCCGCCTGCGGATGAGGTTTCGCAAAAAATGCCAAAGACCACTTGGCCTATTTGCCCGCCCGCCAACCGTAAGGTTGGATGGGCAGGGAAAATTTCACTTTAATTAATTTATCAATGGGCTTAACAGTCCTCTTAATTGTCGGCGGGCACACTGCTGAGTCCCGCCTGCGCCCGCTGACCGAAATATCGTGCGAGTGCGCCATGATGTTGGGACACTCGCCCGACGTCATCGCGCGCTGTTTCACGCTTGTGGATTTTGGGTGCGCGCCCACGTGCCGAGCTGAAAATCCTGCCCTTGGAGACAGGGAATAGCTGAGGTATTAAATAAACACTTTGCATCTGTCTTTACCAAGGGAGAAGATGCTAGTCAGGCCATGGTGAAAGAGGAGATAATTAACATACTTGAAGGATTTAAAATTGACATTGGATAGGTTATCTGTGCTTAAATTTGATAAGGCACAGGGACAGGATGAGATGCATCCAAGGATACTGAGGGAAGTGAGAGCGGAAACTGTGGAGGAACTGGCCATAATCTTCTTTAGGCTCAGGGGTGGTACCAGGAGACTGGAGAATTGCAAACGTTACACCCTTGTTCAAAAAAGGGTGTAAAGATAAGCCCAGCAACTACAGACCAGTCAGTTTAACCTTGCTGGTGGGGAAGCATCTAGAAACAATAACTCCGAACAAAATTAATAATCACATGGGCAAATGTGGGTTAATTAAAGAAAGCCAGCATGGATTTGTTAAGGGCAAATCACTTTAACTAACTTGCTGGAATTTTTTTGATGCAATAACAGAGAGGGTTGATGAGGGCAATGCTGTTGATGTGGTGTACATGGACTTCTGAAAGGCATTTGATACAAAGCCACACAACAGACTAGTGAGCAAAGTTATAGCTCATGAATAAAAGGGATAATAGCAACATGGATGTGAAATTGACTCAGTGACAGGAAACAGAGAGTAGTGGTTAATGGGTGTTTTTTGGACTGGAGGAAGGTTTGTAGCGGAGTTCCCCGGGGGTCAGTGTTGGGACCCTTGCTCTTCCTGATATATATTAATGTCCGAGACCTTGGTGTACAGGGCACAATTTCAAAATTTGTAGATGATACAAAACTTGGACGTATTGTGAATTGTGAGGAGGACAGTGTAGAACTTCAAAAGGACATAGACAGTTTGTTGAGATGGGCAGACAACTGGCAGATTAAATTTATTGCAGAGAAGTGTGTAACGCTTCTTTTTGGTAAGAAGAATGTGGAGAGTCAATATAAAATAAAGGATACAATTCTAAAGTTGGTGTACAGGGCAGAGGGACCTGGGTGTACACGTAGATAAATTATTGAAGATGCTGACACAGGTTGAGGGAGCTGTTAATAAAGTATATAGCATCCTAGGTTTTATTAACAGGGAATTAGAGTGCAAAAGCAGGAAGCTATGTTAAACCTGCATAAAACACTGGCTCAGCCTCAATTGGAGTGTAGGAAGGGTGCGAAGGCATTGGAGAGAGTGCAGAAAAGATTCACCTGAATGGTTCCAGGGATGAGGAACTTCAGTTATGAAGATAGGTTGGAGAAGTTAGGGCTGTTTTCCTTAGAGAAGAGAAGGTTGAGATGAGTTTTGATAGAGGCATTCAAAATCTTGAGGGGTCTGTACAGGTTATATAGGGGAAAACTGATCCCATTGGTGGAAGGATCGAGAACCAGAGGCACAGGTTTAAGGTAATTGGTGAAAGAAGCAATGGCGACATGAGGGAAAACTTGTTCACACAGCGAGTGGTTAAGATCTGGAATCACTGCCTGGGAGTGTAGTGGAGGCAAAGTCAATTGTGGCATTCAAGAAGGAATTGGATAATTACCTGAATAGGAAGAATGTGCAGGGCTATGGTGGGGGGGAAGGCGGGGGAGTGACATTAGTTGAATTGCTTCTTTGGAGGGCCAACACAGACACAATGGGCTGAATTGCCACTTTCTGTGCTATAACCAATCTGTGATTCTGTGCTCAAGGTTTAAAGCAGTTGAATTTTCCTTTAACCATCATTTCTCATTGAGCAGAGCTGTTTTTGTTTGTTTTCAAGTTCTTCCACACTGTTCCCTGCCTACCGCTAATTCTCGATGAATTCTGGCTGCCCAATTCACACACATGTGTAAATGTTGAAATGGTGCTACAATAGAATACACGCTTTAATTTGGGAATTAAGCACAGCTGTCCCCAGTTGGGAAATCATTGCAAAAGTATATAAATCAGTTCACTTTGGGTGTCTGGGAGAGTCTGTGGCTTTGCTGTCTTGGAAACAATCTGTACAGGTGAGCTTCAGACTCATTCTACTGCAACATACAATGATTTATATCAACAACATGACCTTTCATCGAGCATGAGCCTCTGCATGGAACGCTGACAGGGTATTGAATCAACGAGGAACTTTGGGAAATGCTAGAAGTTCAACAGAAGGGAGTAGACAGGTGAAAGGAACCAGAGCACCAATCATGAGGAGAATGGAGCCTGTCCCGCTCTGGGTGGGAGTGGAACGGGTCCCGCTCTGGGTGAGAGTGGAACGGGTCCCGCTCTGGGTGGGAGTGGAACGGGTCCCGCTCTGGGTGAGAGTGGAACGGGTCCAGCTCTGGGTGAGAGTGGAACGGGTCCCGCTCTGGGTGGGAGTGGAACGGGTCCCGCTCTGGGTGGGAGTGGAACGGGTCCCGCTCTGGGTGGGAGTGGAACGGGTCCCGCTCTGGGTGGGAGTGGAACGGGTCCCGCTCTGGGTGGGAGTGGAACGGGTCCCGCTCTGGGTGGGAGTGGAACGGGTCCGGCTCTGGGTGGGAGTGGAACAGATCCCGCTCTGGGTGGGAGTGGAACAGGTCCCGCTCTGGGTGGAACAGGTCCCGCTCTGGGTGAGAGTGGAACGGGTCCCGTTCTGGGTGGGAGTGGAACGGGTCCGGCTCTGGGCGGGAGTGGAACGGGTCCGGCTCTGGGTGGGAGTGGAACAGATCCCGCTCTGGGTGGGAGTGGAACGGGTCCCGCTCTGAGTGGAACAGGTCCCGCTCTGGGTGGGAGTGGAACGGGTCCCGCTCTGGGTGGGAGTGGAACGGGTCCCGCTCTGGGTGAGAGTGGAACGGGTCCCGCTCTGGGTGAGAGTGGAACTGGTCCCGCTCTGGGTGAGAGTGGAACAGGTCCCGTTCTGGGTGGGAGTGGAACGGGTCCTGCTCTGGGTGAGAGTGGAACGGGTCCCGCTCTGGGTGGAACGGGTCCCGCTCTGGGTGGGAGTGGAACGGGTCCCGCTCTGGGTGGGAGTGGAACGGGTCCCGCTCTGGGTGGGAGTGGAACGGGTCCGGCTCTGGGTGGGAGTGGAACGGGTCCCGCTCTGGGTGGGAGTGGAACGGGTCCCGCTCTGGGTGGGAGTGGAACGGGTCCCGCTCTGGGTGGGAGTGGAACGGGTCCCGCTCTGGGTGGGAGTGGAACGGGTCCAGCTCTGGGTGGAACAGATCCCGCTCTGGGTGAGAGTGGAACGGGTCCAGCTCTGGGTGAGAGTGGAACGGGTCCAGCTCTGGGTGGGAGTGGAACGGGTCCCGCTCTGGGTGGAACAGGTCCCGCTCTGGGTGGGAGCGGAACGGGTCCCGCTCTGGGTGGGAGTGGAACGGGTCCCGCTCTGGGTGGGAGTGGAACGGGTCCCGCTCTGGGTGGAACAGGTCCCGCTCTGGGTGGGAGTGGAACGGGTCCCGCTCTGGGTGGAACGGGTCCCGCTCTGGGTGGAACGGGTCCCGCTCTGGGTGGGAGTGGAACGGGTCCCGCTCTGGGTGGGAGTGGAACGGGTCCCGCTCTGGGTGGGAGCGGAACGGGTCCCGCTCTGGGTGGGAGGGGAACGGGTCCCGCTCTGGGTGAGAGTGGAACGGGTCCCGCTCTGGGTGGGAGTGGAACGGGTCCCGCTCTGGGTGGGAGTGGAACGGGTCCCGCTCTGGGTGAGAGTGGAACGGGTCCCGCTCTGGGTGGGAGTGGAACGGGTCCCGCTCTGGGTGGGAGTGGAACGGGTCCCGCTCTGGGTGAGAGTGGAACGGGTCCGGCTCTGGGTGGGAGCGGAACGGGTCCCGCTCTGGGTGGGAGTGGAACGGGTCCCGCTCTGGGCGGGATTGGAACGGGTCCCGCTCTGGGTGTGGGAGTGGAACGGGTCCCGCTCTGGGTGGAACAGGTCCCGCTCTGGGTGTGGGAGTGGAATGGGTCCCGCTCTGGGTGTGGGAGCGGAACGGGTCCCGCTCTGGGTGGAACAGGTCCCGCTCTGGGTGGAACAGGTCCCGCTCTGGGTGGGAGTGGAACAGGTCCCGCTCTGGGTGGGAGCGGAACGGGTCCCACTCTGGGTGGGAGTGGAACGGGTCCCGCTCTGGGTGGAACAGGTCCCGCTCTGGGTGGGAGCGGAACGGGTCCCACTCTGGGTGGGAGCGGAACAGGTCCCGCTCTGGGTGGGAGCGGAACGGGTCCCACTCTGGGTGGGAGTGGAACGGGTCCCGCTCTGGGTGGAACAGGTCCCGCTCTGGGTGGGAGCGGAACGGGTCCCCCTCTGGGTGTGGGAGTGGAACGGGTCCCGCTCTGGGTGGAACAGGTCCCGCTCTGGGTGGGAGTGGAACAGGTCCCGCTCTGGGTGGGAGTGGAACGGGTCCCGCTCTGGGTGGAACAGGTCCCGCTCTGGGTGGGAGTGGAACGGGTCCCGCTCTGGGTGTGGGAGCGGAACAGGTCCCGCTCTGGGTGTGGGAGCGGAACAGGTCCTGCTCTGGGTGGGAGTGGAACGGGTCCCGCTCTGGGTGGGAGCGGAACAGGTCCCGCTCTGGGTGGGAGTGGAACAGGTCCCGCTCTGGGTGTGGGAGCGGAACAGGTCCCACTCTGGGTGGAACAGATCCCGCTCTGGGTGTGGGAGCGGAACAGGTCCCGCTCTGGGTGTGGGAGCGGAACGGGTCCTGCTCTGGGTGGGAGTGGAACGGGTCCCCCTCTGGGTGTGGGAGTGGAACGGGTCCTGCTCTGGGTGGGAGTGGAACGGGTCCCCCTCTGGGTGTGGGAGTGGAACGGGTCCCATCCTGGGTGAAAGCTGAGTTTGAAACAACTGAATACCACAAATAAGTCTGAGGGAACATGTCTGAACACAGAAGTTGAGTTTGAGTTTTTTAAATTTCGCTTAAGCCATAAACCGGATGCAGTTACACAGCGAGTTCTTGTCCGGTGTGTTCCATACCTCCCCTTTCTCATGGTTTTTTTCATGGGTCAGTTTATGGTCAGGAGAGGAAACAAATTGTTAACCTGATAAATGTCATGTTTGCAACAATTATCCTCTAGTTACGATAACTGAATAACGGAGCTGATTCTGGAGCAACATGATTCACCTCATCCAGAACACTAAAAAATGGTGATGTCATCACAAGGGGATTTGTGTGGCAGGGGGAGAGGGGGGAGGGGGGATGGAAGAGGATCATGTTTCACTTCAATTGTTTTTGTTTTATTCATTCACAAGATGTGGGCATCGCTGGCTGGGCCAGCATTTATTGCCCATCCTTAATTGTCTTTGAGAAGGTGGTGGTGAGCTACTTTCTGGAACACAACTGAAGGGTTTGCCTGGCAGAGGGTGGCTAAGAGTCAACCACATTGGTGTGGGTCTGGAGTCATATGTAGGACAGACCAGGTGAGGATGACAGATTTGTTGGTCTAAAGGATACCAGTGAATCAGATGGTTTCTTCTGACAATCCCGTAGTTTCATGGTCATCATTGCGGATTCTGTCCTTTCATTCCAGATTTTTTTAAAATTAATTGAATTTAAGCTCCACGGTTGTCATGGTGGGAGCTGAACTCATGCCTGGGGATCACTGACCAGGTCTGTAGATTACTAATCCAGTAACATGATCGCTATGCCCCTGTATCCTGATGATATGATGTCAATGTGACAATGGTCTACGTTATTGAACCATAGTTTTAAGTGAACAACTAAATGTTTGTCAGGTACTACTTCAGGGAAGTTCTCCCCTTCAACGTGATGATCATTATTACTTTGCCCAGTTTCTGCTCACCTTTGACTTTCATCTTCTGGGCACCGACCTTCCTACTTTACACAAAGGGTTGGTCTCCATGGTGGTGAGTGGTATGTGGTGGGGGATGGCGGAGCCTCTGAGCTCAGCCTGAATCTGCCAATGTGAATCACTCACTGGATAGTGATCAGGAGTCGAGCTGCTGGCTGTTTATTGGGATCCACCCCCTCCCTCACCTCACCAAATCTGAACCCAATTCTTGTGCCCCCAGTTACATACTCAGCACAGGCCAGGGAGGACAGGTCCAGTCCAATCACATCTGATAACAATAAGGACATAAATTTGCAGGGCTGTGGGGAAAGGACAGTGGAGGGGTCTAATTAGATGGCTCTTTCAAAGGGCCAGCACAAGCATGATGGGCTGAATGGCCTCCTCCCGTGCTGCAGCATCCTACGTTTTTAACTCACTAACAATACACTGAAGATTAAAAACCTCTTACCTGAAGATAACGGCATGCAGTATTTATCAGAATGCCTTCTCCGAATGGCTCCCATATTGTGTAAACTTGCCGAGCTGATGACAGAGGGCCCCTGTCTCACAGGGGTGATAGGTGTGGCAGCTGAGGTTGGCGTGTGAGGTAAACTTTCTGGGAAAATGTCTGAAGAACTCTTGGAAAGCGTGACATTCGACACCAGATTCAGCTAATGGCAAACAGTGATCAGCAGCATGGACGTTGTGTAAGATAGGGGGAAAGGACAGAAAACAGAAAGGATAAGTGTCTTTGACAAATGATCTGGAGTTTCACACTTTGTGTAGCCTGAATTGGGCGATTCAGACTATCTCCACTAATTGGTGTATAAAACTGTTCCACTGAAGTTCCAATTAACAGATGTGTCACTTGAAAGCATCCTATTTAGGTCCCACAGGAAAGGACTAGAGATCACCGTATCTTACATTGACTACCCAGTGGCTGTTAAAGGAGAATTCAACCACATCTTCCTATTGCTACAAAATACACTGACAAACTGACCACTTTATGTTCCCCTCCTCTCCTGAAGTTGCTCACTCTTATGGGGTACAATCCCATTGGCATCGGCTACCTGATAGAGCTCACCCAAGGGGCCATTGTTCAGGAATGAACCTGGATAGTAAATGCCGACAGGCTATTCCACCAGGCAGGGCGTCACATTGAACTTAATCTATCCTTGACTGATGCCTGCCCCACATACACTTTCCAGCAATCATTTACAGGAATCGTAACTGATTTATTTTTCTTTTCCCTAGTCTATTGGTACTAAAGTTGTTGTACTCAACAGGTACCCTGCTGAGGTCAGTTGCTGTAACACAGAACAAGGTGGAATATACAAGTTACATTGAGTCTGCAGTACAGAAACAAGCCACATGGACCAACAAGTCCTTGCCGGTGTTTATTCCCCACATGAGCCTCCTCCCACCCCTCTTCAACTCACCGTATCATCATATCCTTCTGTTCCTTTCCCCTCATGTGTTTATCCAACTTCCCCTTAAACATATTGATATGATTCACCTCAATTGTTTCCTGTGATATTGAGTTGCACATTCTCACCACTCTCCAGGTGAAGACGTTTCTCCTGAGATTTTGATTGGGTTTATTGGTGACTGTCTTATAATTATGGCTCCCGAGTTGTGGTCTTGCCACAAGTGGAAACATTTGCTTCACACCTACCCTATCCAACCCTTTCATTATCTTGAGGGCCTTTATTAGGTCACTCCCAGCTTTTATTTTCTAGAGGAAGGAGCCCCAGGCTGTTCAGTCATTCCTGAGTTATAACCTGTAGTTATAACCTCTTAGTTCTGGTAATATCCCTGTGAAGCTACTGGTCTGTTTACTTAATTACCACACCAGATGGTGCTTTTGTGAGTGAGTAACAGGTTTGTTACAGTAATGTGACATAAATTCATTATAGCAAGTTACATCTATGTTGTGCTCCTCATGTCATAGAAATTTTTCAGGCAGCGTTAGAGACATGGGAACATGGGAGGGGGAGGATAGAGATCAGAAGCACAATCAGACAGAGTCGCACAGAAAACAATTTCTTCTATTGCTTGAAACTTTGCGTTTTATTCCAATGACAGTTCAAGAAACAGTGAATGAGAGCAGAGTAAGGCAGAGGAATCAGAAGAAATGGACATGAGGAAGAAAAGGAAGAGAGGGAGAAGGCAGGAGATGAAGAGGAAAATGAAGAAAAGGAAGCTTCCTTCCATAGAACCATAGAACACTACAGCACAGAAAACAGGCCATTCGGCCCTTCTAGTCTGTGCCGAAATATTATTCCGCTAGTCCCATTGACCTGCACCTAGTCCATAACCCTCCAGACCTCTCCCATCCATGTATCTATCCAATTTATTCTTAAAACTTAAGAGTGAGCCCGCATTTACCATGTCAGATGGTAGCTCGTTCCACACTCTCACCACTCTCTGAGTGAAGAAGTTCCCCCTAATGTTCCCCCTAAACCTTTCCCCTTTCACCCTAAAGCCATGTCCTCTCCTGTTTATTTCTCCTAATCTAAGTGGAAAGAGCCTACTCGCATCTACTCTGTCTAAACCCCTCACAATTTTGTAAAATTCAAAGTACAATGTCCCAGAATGCAGGATGTTACATATCGATAGTAATTCAGTAATGCAATTTGGACAGGAGAAGAGAAAATTCATTTCACTGCCTCTTTATATTTCCTTTCTTTCCGAGATCACCCTCATTTCTAATTTTTTTATTTGTTCAAGAGATGTGTCTGGACCAGCATTTATTGCCCATCCCTAATTGCCCTTGAGAAGGTGGTGGTGAGCTGCCTTCTTGAACCGCTGCCGTCCAGCAGGTACACCTACAGTGCTGTTAGGGAGGGAGTTCCAGGATTTTAACCCAGTGACAGTGAAGGAACGGTGATATATTTCCAAGGCCTGAATTTTCCCCTCATTGTGACGCTTGTGATCAGCGGCCCCGGGGGTAGATGGGAAATGGGCCCACCACTGCAATTTCACGCTGGCTGGCCAATTAAGGTTCGCCCAGCTTGTAACACGTCTTCCGAATGGTCGGAAAGGGCCGGGCGGGGGTGGGGGAGGGGGCAGGGGGGGTGTCGTGTGCCGGGCCCAATGGCCACCCGGCGGGCAGTTTAATATTTGCGGAGGCAGCTCCCCGAAGGCTGCCAGGAGAGAAATCTATCTACGGTCTGGAGACTGGAGCAATGGCCTCACCAACGGCTGGAGACATCAGGCGGGAAGGCAGGTCGGGTCAGCACTCGGCCCCCTCCCATTTCTCGGATGAGGTGCCTCGCGATGCTCGTGGAGGAGGTGGGTGTCAGGCCGGATACCCTTGTTCCCAGAGATGGCAGGAGGAGGCCACAGTACCAGACCTCAAAAGCCTGGGAGGAGGTGGCAGCCCAGGTCAGCAGCACCGACGCTGTGCGGCGCACATGGGTCCTGTGCCGCAAAAGGTCCAATGACCTGCTGCGCTCAGCAAGGATGGGTACCGTGTTGGCATGGATCAGTGTGGAGAAGTGTTAAGGTCTGGCTGACCCTCACGGTGCTCAGGTGTTAAGAGTTTGAGAGCCAACTGTCAATGACACCGGAGCTGGCCAAGGGGGTGAGCCCTGGCTGCTTGGACTGAGTGTGACTCGAGGGCCACGACTCTAATGTGCCCTGCCAGGTGTTCCACAGGTGGGGTTGGCCAGGCTGCAATGGTGCTGCAGGTAGAGAGGGGACCAATCAATGCTCCTCTGTCCTTTCAGGAGAAGAGGAGCCAGAGCAATATTGAAAGGTCACGGACAGGCGGAGGACTCCCCAAACCTCCTAATATTGACGAGTTTTGAAATGGATGCTTTGGAGCCACCCACCTCATTCAGCTGGTGGTGGAGAGGCTGGGGTCTCTGGAGAAGGTAAGAGTGCAGTGCACTGAGGTGAGAGTTTCGGACGGTGCAAACATTCTAGTGTAGTCTCATCATTGATGGGAGCCTCAAAACCTGGATTCTCCATTGATCATTGAAAAACGATGGCACCATGATGCAGATCTCCGATGTCTCACCAGGGTGCCTGGCATGCACAGTGACAGTGTGATGACTTCAACTAATGACATTTCATTGTTCTCCATTAGAATTGCCAGCAGGCACTCGTTTGCAGGACCCCAAAGATACACCCCTTATGCCAGAGGACCACCGGGCTTCAGCTGCACCTGCGTCACACCTGCTCTCTGAACCAGGCACCATGCCAGATATCAGCCCATTGGTGGGCATTAGATCGTTGGCTAGAATGTCAGTGCACATTTATGAGGGCACTTCACACTCGCTTGAGGTGCAGGCGGAGGCAGAGAGTACCCAGGGCACCGGAAGTCGGAGGGCTGCTGGAGACCAGGATGATGCTGAGTCGAAGGCTGATAATGGGCCTCTGGAGTCGTCCATGAGGCGGCAGGTGCTGGATGTCCAGCGAGATGTGCGGGAGGACTGGTGGATATTTAGGAGTGTATGAGTGCCACGGTGTCTGTGGTGGTAGAGTCCATGCAGAGCGTGAGTACTGTGTTGACCCTCATGGCCGAGCACACTGCCTCCTCCATTGAGAGAGTGGTGAATTTCATGGAGAGGCAGCTCCAGGGACAGAATCAGGGATCCCTGGGGTTGCACTCGGACCTCAGGTGGTCAGTGCTAGTGTGGGAGATGGATGAGGCACCCAGTATCCCAGCTAGGTGCCTGTCCATCAATGGTGAGCAGGGAGGTACAGAGCGATCTCCTGTTGGCGCACGAGCTGCTTGTTATCTCTGCAGCTCCTCTCAGGGCGCTCTGGATGACGGCAGCATCTCCTCCGTCCCTCTGCCAGTGACCGTGACATCTGATGAGGCTGCGATGACTGGGGAGATGCCAGCCATGGCACTGGCCACTCCCTCCCAGGCGGGGCCAGCATAGCCTCCAGTGGCCAGAAGACAACTGGCAAGGTCATCAATTCCAACAAGACAGCAGAGTGAGCAGGCTGTCTCCAATGTCGGTGCCAGCGAGAGGGGGGCACCAAGACACAGCATTCGTAAATGTACGTTTGAGGCATCATAAGCACAAGAGGGACAGGTCACGGGCGATCTTCTGTTCTGTCATGTTTTGTTTATATGTTTACTGGTCTGGGCATTAACACCAGAAATGGTAATGATTATATAAATTGTGCTTTTGTTTTAACGGCCTGAGTATGCTTCAGTTTTTTTAGTGCAGAGTACCCCAGTGTGCAATGCTGGACGCGAGTGGCTCCAAACTTTATTGCACAGGCACTGAGTGGACTTTGGGTTCAAACGAAAGGGTCATTTCGGACATCGGGGATGGAGGCAGAAACCCTGCCATGAGGTGGAAGCTGATCTTTGGCAGCCCAGCTGAAGGAGTGTTGGATCAAGGCATCCCTGGTGTCCCTGCCTCCCGGCAGGTTACCGAGGTCTGGCTCCACACCCTCGGTGTTCTCCTCACCGTGCTCCTCTTCTGACTCACTATTGGACTCATCCTCTGTGGCCTGTGCAGCTGCATCAAGATCCTCTTCCTCCAGTGGGTCCCCCCTTGCCAGTGCCAGATTGTGGAGAGCGCAGCATGCAACCACGGTCAGTGACACCCGCTCTGGGGGGTATTGTAGTGCTCTCCCTAAACAGTCCAGGCATCGGAAGTGCATCTTCAGAGACCTATGGTTCTCTCTCTCACCGCCCTTGTGGAGGCGTGGCTCCTATTGTACCACTGCTCTGCCTTTGTTCTTGAGTGGCAGAGTGGCGTTATAAGCCACCTTTTCAATGAATAGCCCTTGTCACCCAGCAGCCAACCATCCAGCTGGGCTGGAGCACTGAAGAGCCTCGGCACCTGGGAGTGTCTGAGGATGTAAGTGTCATGGGAGTTGCCTGGCTACCTTGCACAGACTTGCAGAATCTGCATCCTGTGATCACACACTATCTGCACGTTCATGGAGTGGAAGCCCTTCCTGTTGACGAAGGCACCGGGCTCACCTGCTGGTGCCTTGATGGCCACATGTGAACAGCCTATTGCACCCTGGACACGGGGAAGCCAGCAATGGCCGCAAAACCTCTGGCTCACTCAGCCTGGCTGGCCTCATCCATACGGAAATGAATGAAAGTCAATACCCGCCTGAACAGAGTGTCTGTCACCAGCTTGACGCAGCTGTGGACAGCTGATTGGGAGACTCCACACAGATCGCCCACTGACCCCTGGAAAGAGCCGGAGACATAGAAGTTGAGGCCACTGTGACCTTCAGAGCCACTGGCATGGGGTGTCCACCCATACAGTCGGAGCTGATCTCAGGCCCAATCATCTGACAGATGGAGGTCACTGTCTCCCTGGAGAGGCGGAGCCTCCTTCGGCATTGCACCTCGGACATATTGAGGTAGCTGCATCGCCGCCTGTAAACCCTGGCAGCAGGATAGTGGTGTCTTCTGCAGCCCCTTCTGCCTTGGACTCCCTGCTGGCCCTGCACCCCTTGTGCCTACGCCTCTCCTCCCACAGGTCCCTCCCCTGGAAGCTGCATTGGGACACCTGGCCTCCTCTCCCTTCTGCCCCTCTCTTCCTCCTCAAGAGGAGGTGCCTCCAGCGGAGACCACAATCCCCATTACCAGGGTAACGGAAGGCTGTCTGATACCTGGTAGGGTCCACATGGCCTGAATCCTCCGGGGGCCTTGCAGGCACCAATACGTCCTGAAATGAGGCCTGGAAATGCTAACAATGAAGCCTCGAACAGAGATGGAGTTGCTAAGTACCAATAAGCAACCAGCAGCAAACTATCTCCAAAACCCCTCACTACTCACACTGGCAATGCTGCTGACGCTTTTTATCCTGTCCTTGCATGAGGTTTTATAAAATGTGGGCTGCCCACCTGCCCGTTTTGCCCTTGCAATGAATGTGAAATCGCACGGGCAATGTAAAATCGCCATCAATTGCCTTTTTAATAGCCTTAAGTGACCTTTTAATTATTGGCGGGCGTGGCTCCAACACCCACGCGTGCCCGCAGGCCTGAAGATTGCTCGTGTGCAGGATGACGTCGGGACGCTTGCCCAACGTCATCTCGTGTGATTTTATGCCCGATCGGGTTAGGCGTGCGCCCGCTGGCGGAATGTAAAATTCTGCCCCAAGTCAGGCTGGTGAGGGGCTTGGAGGGGAACTTGCAGGTTGTGATGTTCCCATGTGTCTGCTGCCCTTGTCCTTCCAGGTGGTAGAGGTTGTGGCTTTGGGAGGTGCTGTCGATGGAGCCTTGGTGAGTTGCTGCATTGCATCTTGATACACACTGCTGCCACTGTGCGTCAGTGGCGGAGGGAGTTTAGCGGGATGGATGGGGCTGCTTTGTCCTGGATGCAATATAGGAATATAGGAACAGGAGTAGGCCATTCAGCCCATCGAGCCTGCTCGGCCATTCAGTATGATCATGGCTGATCATCCACTTCAATGACTTTTCCCCACATTAGCTCCGTATCCCTTTATGCCATTGGGATTTATAAATCTGTCAATCTCTGGTTTAAACATATTCAATGATTGAGATTCCATAACCCTCTGGGGTAGAGAATTCTAAAGATTCACAAACCTCTGAGTAAAAAGATTTCTCCTCATCTCGGTCCTAAATGGCTTCCCCCTTATTTTGAAATTGTGTCCCCTGGTTCTACACTCCCCAACCAGGGGAAACATCTTACCTGCATCTACCCTGTCTATCCCTTTAAGTATTTTGTCGGTTTCAATGAGATCACCTCTCATTTTTCAAAACTCTCGAGAATGCAGGCCCAGTTTCCGCAATCTCTCTACTCTACTCTTGACAGTCCTGCCATCCCCAGAACAAGTCTGGTGAGCCTCCATTACACTCCCTCGATGGTAATATCTCTTCTGAGATAAGGGGGCCAAAACTGCACACAGTGCTCCAGGTGAGGTCTATCCAAGATTCTATACAATTGGAGCAAGACTTCACTACTCCTGTCCTTAAACCCTCTTGCGATAAAAGCTAACATTTCATTAACCTTCCTAACTGCCTGCTGCACCTGCATGTTAACTTTCAGTGACTTATGGATAAGGACACCCAGGTCCCTTTGTACATCTACACTTTCTAATCTCCTACCATTTAAGAAATACTTTGCACATCTTTTCCTCCTACCAAAATGGATAACCTCACATTTTTCCACATTATATTCCATCTGCCATGTTCTTGCCCACTCACTAAGTTTGTCCAAATCCCCTTGAAGCCGCTTTACATCTTCCTCACAACACACAATCCCGTCCAGCTTTGATTCATCCACGAACTTGGAAACATTACATTTGTCCCCACATCCAAATATTTGATATATATTGTGAACAGCTGGGTCCCAAGTACTGATCCTTGCAGTACTCCACTAGTCACAGCCTGCCAACGTGAGAATAACCCATTTATTCCTACTCGCTGTTTCCTGTCTGTTAGCCAATCCTTAATCCATGCCAGTATATTACCTCCTATCCCATGTGCTTTAATTTTGCAAACCAACCTCCTGTGGGGGAATTTACCAAAAGCTTTCTGAAAATCCAAGTATACTACGCCCACCGACTCCCCTTTATCAATTCTGTCAGTAACATCCTCAAAGAACTCCCAACAGGTTTGTCAAACATGATTTCCCACTCATAAATCCACGTTGATTATACCCAAACAGATCATTATTATCCAAGTGTCCATTTATCACATCCTTTACAACAGATTCTAGCATTTTCCTTACTATTGCTGTAAGGTGAACAGGTCTGCAGTTCCTCATTTCTTTTTCCCTCCCTTCTTAAATAGTGGGGTGACATTTGCCACCTTCTAATCCGTGGGAACTGTTCCAGAATCTGTAGAATTTTGGAAAATGATCATCCACTATCTCCATAGCTACCTCTTTCAACACTCTGGGATGCAGAATATCAGGTCCCAGGGGCTTATCTACTTTCAATCCCATTAATTTCTCTTATACCAATTTCTCTTCCTAATACTAATTTCCTTCAATTCCTCATTCTCCCTAATACCTTGGATCTCTAATTCTGAGAGATTTCTTGTATCTTAGTGAAGACAGACACAAAGTAATCATTAAGCTTCTCTTCCATTTCCTTATTCCCCATTATAAATTCTCCTGGCTCTGCCTGTAATGGGCCCATGTTTGTCTTATCCAAATGTTTCCTTTTTACGTACCTATGGAAGTTTTTACAGTCCGTTTTTTATGTTTTATGCTTTTATGTTTACATTCATATTCTAATCTCCCTTTCTTCACCAGTTTCTTGGTTCTCCTTTGCTGTATTCTAAAATCCTCCCAATCCTCAGGCTTACTACTATTTCTGGCAACTTTATTGGCCAGAGTGTCGAGTTTCTTGAGTGTTGTTGAAGCTGCACTCATCGGGCAAGGGGAGAGTATTCCATCACACTCCTGACTTGTGCCTTGTTGGGAGTGCCTTCAGTAGAAGGGCTGCAACAGTGGAAGAATGTGACTCTCCATCACTTTCACAAAGGGCAACTAAAGAATGGACAACTTCCACACCCCTAACATAAATATAAAAATAGAGTTGGGGGGGGAAAAAATAAAGAGTTCAGTGAAATACTAACAATCTGCCACTAGATGTCAGCAATGTTCTAGGAAACGTTACTTATTGCCAGTTTAAGAAGCTAGCGACATCTAGGGGCAGATCAACAACACTGTACGGCCTCACACACTGGTGACACTCCCTCAGAAAGCTGCCACTCACCCAAATACTCTTTCTCCGCCTGAGAACCTTGACAGGGACCATTAACAAGCTGCTCACCACAATCAAGCACCTCAATTTGTGTCCACACCAGTGCGCTGCCCAATAGGAGTCACCGAATAATCAACCAGATTCAACTTTACTGAAAAGCTTAAAAATCTTTTGACTGTGAATTGTTGAAAAAGAGTGTCTGAGTGTCAGACAATTTTTGGACACTGACAATCTGAAAAGGTGGACAAAAAAGATTGTGATACTCATTACAGCACTTTGGATTGGGTACAATTAATACAGTTGGGCTTGTATAACATTAAACCCGATTTAACCCAAGTGCTCTTCAGGATTGTCAAAGTATCCTGACTTTTAGGGCTCTGTCTTTTCCAGGTGTCAGTCATAGCTCAATGGTTACCACCCTCTTGCCTCAAAGTCAGGAGATGCTGGGTTCAAGTCCCACTTCAGACAGGGTAGCACTGAGGCAGCACCACACTAATAGAGGTGCCAACTTTCAAAGGAGATGTTGAACTGAGGACCTAATCGCTCTCTTAGCTGGATGTAAATGATCCTGTGGCACCATTGAAAGAAGAGCAGGGGAGTTCTCCCAAGTGTCTCGTCTTATATCTCAGCCAACATCACTGAAACAGGTTGGCTGGTCATTATCACATTGCTGTTTATGGGAGCTTGTGCATACAGTGGCCACACTTTAAAAGTACTAGATTGGCTTTGGAGTGCCTGAGTTGGCGAATGGTGTAATAGAAATACAAGTCTTTTCATTTTCTATCCAGGAGTAAGATACAGGCAGGAAGGGTTATGAGTGGATTGCCAGTGCATACAATTGACTTCACTTTGGTAATGTTCATTGGCTGCTGGGAAAAGTGCTTGTTTCAATGTCCCAGCTTTCTACTAAGTATGTGATCTGACTGAGTATACCGATTCCACCTTCTACTTGTAGAAATTCATCAAAGTTCTGGGGCGTTTATATTTCTCAAGATGCTAGGTGAGTTGGAGGACTGTTTGGAAAGGAGGAGAGAAAATTTGAGAGAGAAAGAGGATTAGAGAAGATGAAGGTAAGAGAGAGAGAGAAAGGCAGAATAAGAGAGATAAGGAAGGACGAAGTGAGAAAGAAGCAGAATGGGAGGAGGAGAAAGAGGAACAAAGGAGGAAATTGAAGGGAAGAGGGAGAATGAAGGGACACATGGAGAAAAGTAAGGAGTCACAGAGGAATGAAGAGTAGATCAGATTGAACCTAGGGAGAGAATGGAGAGAGGAAGGGGAACAATATTGAGAGAGGAACAGAAAGAGAGGAATTCAAATAGTTTGGACAGATAAGTAGAGTATGTGAAGACAGGTTAGTGTTACATACTTCAAGATAGATGGAACAGGACAGAAAGAAGATCAAACACTGGTTGGGCTGTACAACAGGTAACTCATTTACTGATTTGATAATGAAAACCATTTTGTCTCATCCTTGGTTTCTTTTCCAAAAGCTGGGAGCTGAGATTTATTTACATTAACACAACTTGATTGTACCCAAAATCAGACAGCTTCTTGGTGTATAACCTAGCTTGAAATTGTATTTAACGTATTGCTGCATCATTTATCTTACACTAAGGATGGATGAGAATTGCCAATAGACGCTCAGTGATTCACTTTCTGCTATTTATTCCACTCTTGCCGAATTTACATTCAATAAATTGTACACGACGTTTAGTGAGACAGACACAAACTAATGGAGCAACGAGTCAGAAAAAAACAGCTCCTGAGATATGTTGTGCATCACACCATCCCAAACTTTTCAAAGGCTGAGGTATCTGTCATGACTCAGTGCTAGCACTCTGGGCTCTCAGTCAGAAGGTCATGGATGCTGTCTTTTGAATGAGACATTAAACCACATCCCTGCCCGTCACACCGGTGCAAATGAAAGGCCCCATGGCACTATTTTGAAGAAAAGCAGAGGAGTTTTTCCAATGTTCTAGACTATACCTCCCTCAACCAACATCACTAAAACAGATTACTTGTACATTATTTCAATGGAGCTTCCTGTGCACAAATCGGATGCCACGTTGCCTACATTATAACAGTGACTACAAATCCAAAGTACTTCATTGGCTGTAAAGCACTTTGGAATGTTCCGAGGTTGTGAAAGGTGGTTTCGAAATGTAATTATTTCTTTCTTTGCAAGTTAGTTTGAGTGTGGTTGAGGTTGGAGCATCAGCTGATATACTTACAGGCTGCGCAAAAGGCTTTGGATCTGATGGCCTCATGTGCAGGTGAGCCATCATGGCCTGAAGACGTTCACTCTCTTTTGACAGCTGTGGGCATCAAGAAAAACATCTTCAACCAAATTGTACTGAGCATTGATTAGAGGTAAAGAGTGAAGTCAGAGCCTAGCGGCATCTGATAATTCATAGGAACGGGAGCTTTTCAAAGGTTTTATGAGTTTTACCTCATGGTTGGACAAGGGCAAGTAACTTAATGAGGAATACCTAATGGTTGCAAGTTCAGGGATTGTTCATCCTTCTTGCAGTACCCATCACTCTAAATTTACATAGAACCCCTTCCACCCTACTTCCTCTCACCCAATCAGCAAGCCCTTCTATTCCTTTCTTGCCATGTGTTTATCCAGCTTCCCTTTAAAAACATACACACTATTCACCTCAACTACCCCTTGGGGGTGTGAGTTCCACATTCTCACCACTCTCTGGGAAAAGAGGCTTCTCCTGAATTCCCGATTGAATTTATTAGTGACTATCTTATACTTATGGTCCAGGGCTCTGGACTCACACACAAGTGACAAGACCAGGTTGAATTGTAACACCAAAAATGGGTGGTTTGGGATAAGGGCAGGTATTAAAAGTCTAAAGATCAGTACTCTAACCCCAGCTCACCTCCAACCACACCCATGTCTGGGTCTAACAGAGTTGGGGCAAGTGATACGCAGCCAACCACCACCCCCCCCAACTCCCAAGAAGCACGCTGACAATTTAAATATGTAAATGAGGCAGGCAGCCTCTGCATTGCAGGTTTTACAATGAACGTCATGTTTCCCAGGCCTGAGGAAAGCTGACAGATGGAGGGAGTTGAGGACAGCTTCCAGGGGAAGTTAAATGCCTTTACATCACGACATGTGGGCTTGGAGCAACTGCAACGCTTCTCCCAGCAGCACCCCCATCCCACCCCATCAGAATCCCCACCTTAAAAGGCCCTCGGAATTGAAACCCCCTCCATAGGGTCAGAGGTCAAAGCACCATTGGATCAGGGATCAGACCTCCCTGGGTTCGAGGGTCAGAATCTCCCTCTGCCTGGGATTGGGGGATCAGACGGCCTCTTCTGGGGTCAAAGATCGGATTTCCCTCCCGCCCATGGATTGCACTGTCACCTGGGATCAGACCCCTCACCCTTGCGGAGTCATGGACCAGACTTATCTGGTCTTAGGGCCTACTCTGGAACCAATCAGATTGATTTCCAGGCAGGGAGCCCACCAATCACTTGAGAAGTTTCCCATCAACAATCGGCCCACATAACCTACCACTTATTAATATCCAGGCAATTGTCCATGTCCACACAATCAAACACTTCAATCATTTTAAAGACCTCTATCAGCTTTCCCCTTTTTCTAGAGAAAAGGACTCCAACTTGTCCAAACATTCCTGATAATTATAACCTCTCAGTCCTGGAATCATCCTCGTAAATCTTTTCCCCACCTTCTCCAGTGCTTTTATATCGTTTTTGTAATGTGGGAGACCAGAACTATGTACAGTAACTGCAGGTGTCAGTCCTGCCAGATGATCAGGGCATTGCTGGACAATGTGGGGAAGGTGAGAAGCTAAAACCTTCCAGCTATCCAGGCAAAGAAAGAAGCATTAAGGACGTTGTCAAGCGGGCAGGATAGTTGAGCTATGGAAACGCTACAGCTGAAGATTCACCCAGATGATATCAGGAATGTGGTCACACTTAAAAAGGCAGGCTTGGAAAATTGGGCCAGAGGCTTGTTAGTCTGTGGAGTTCTCTGCCCCAGAGAGCAGTGAAGGTCACTGAATTTTTTTAAGGCTGATTTAGATAGATTCTTGATTGAGAAGGGAGTCAAAGGGAATAGGGGGAAGACAGAGAAGGAGGGCTAAGGCCACAAACAGGTCAGCCATAATCTTCTCAAACGGTTGAACAGGCTTGAGGGGCCAAATGGCCTACTCCTGCTCCTAATTCATATGCTCAGATGGTAAATTGGGACTTTCTTCAATGGAACAGAGAAGGCTAATGGAAGATGCAACTTAACTGTTGGAAATGTTTGAAATTCTTTGGATGTTTTGAGAGGTTGAAAAGTGAAAGGTTCTTTCCACTGGCTGACAAATCTGTAACAAAGGGAGACTGACAGGATTATCACTGCGGGGGATGAGAGGGGAGATTAAAGAAATGCTTCACACAAAGGGTTATTAGAATATGGGATACCACAAGGGGCGATTGAAACAGAAACTGTAACATTATTTAGAAGGGAACTGAAGTAACATTTGTAAGGAAATAATATACAAAGATACGGGGAAAGGGCAGAAAAATGGGATTGGATAAGACAGCTCTAGGTGAAAAGCTAATTCTGAGAGACATGATGGGCTGAATGGCCTCCTTCTGTTCTGTTCATTTTATGATTCTATTATGTACTCCCCCGTACAGGGCAGAAAGGTTCGAGGTTTGCCCTTTAACATGTCATGTGTTGGGGATGGGACGGGGGATGAGGGGTGTGGTGGCAGGGTGGGGATGGTGAGGATGGGGGTGAGGGTGGGTGGGGGTGGGATGCTACTGTCTTAAGTCACTTCCGAGAGGCTAACTCCCATTGGAGAAAGGACTGAGTGAGAAAATATACCAACCTGGATTTCAAGTTGTTGTACAACTTGCATCTGAACCCGACACTGGGCTGTGCTGCGATCATCGAGCGCGTGTTCATTGCTGAGGTGCCTAACAGGAAAGGAGAATTCATAACTTGAGAATGTAAGCAATGAATCCATACGTTTCACCACGGAGATAGCAGCAGATAAGACAACAGAGGCAACAAAATAGAAAAGACAGGTGTCTTTATACTCTCTGTCTCTCTCCCATCCTTTTCCTTTCGGGTTTTAATTGTTTAGCCAGCCAGGGTCACCTGGAGATTGAGTGTGCCCATGATGCACATAGCTTTACAGCTCAGCCAAAGAGCCAGGGTGGAAAGGTTGGCTCAATTGCTGGGCCTCCTCTGTGCTGTAGCATTCTATGGTAACAACGTCAGATCTTGCTACTCCCGTGAGATATGGCTTGGATAAGAACTGCTAAATTTAATTTACTAAAAATCCCAGATGGGCACAACCTTAATTTCTGATTTTTCACCTCAGGGGGCTGGGTCTAACTCCAGTGTTGACTGGTGAAATTCTGCCAATTGAAAGAATCCTTAATGAAATGAATCCAATCTAATCTCCACAATCCCGTTCATTATGGTGAAAAACCAATGTAACAGAACGGTCCAAAATTCAGAATTAAACATGCTTAAGGCATCTCAGTCAGAGTGACCATCAATATGGCAGGTACAGGACTTGAGTGGAGTCTCTCTAGTGCAGTGGGGGGACATGCTTCCATGATTGGGTATATGGTCGACAGTTTGGGTAGAGTGGAGGGAGCTTTACTCTTCCAAACAACCCCATGCTATATCTGCCCTGGGAGTGTTTGATGGGGACAGTGTAGAGGGAGCTTTACTATGTATTTAACCCAGTGGTGTACCTGCCCTGGGGGTGTTTCATGGGGACAGTGTAGAGGGAGCTTTACTCTGTATTTAACCCAGTGGTGTACCTGCCCTGGGGGTGTTTCATGGGGACAGTTTAGAAGGAGCTTTACTCTGTATCTAACCCCATGCTGTACCTGCCCTGGGAGTGTTTGATGGGAAAAGTGTAGAGGGAGCTTTACTCTATATCTAACCCTGTGCTATAACTAGCATGGGAGCATTTAATGGGGACAATGTAGAGGGAGCTTTGCTCCATATCTAACCCTGTGGTATACCTAGCATGGGAGTGTTTAATGGGGACAGTGTAGAGGAAACTTAACTCTGTATCTAACCCTGTGCTGTACCTGCTCTGGGAGCATTTGATGGGGCAGTGTAGAGGGAGCTTTACTCTATATCTAACTGTGTGCTATACCTGGCTTGGGAGCATTTAATGGGGACAGTGTAGAGGGGGGTTTACCCTGTATCTAACCCCGTGCTGTACCTGTCCTGGGAGTGTTTGATGTGGACAGTGTAGAGGGAGGTTTACCCTGTATCTAACACCATGCTGTAGCTGCCCAGGGAGTGTTTGATGGGGACAGTGTAGAGGGAACTTTACTCTGTACCTAACCCCGTGCTGTAACTGCCCTGGGAGTGTTTGATGGGGACAGTGTAGAGGGAGCTTTACTCCGTGTCTAACCCTGTGCTGTACATGTCCTGGGAGTGTTTGATGGGGGCAGTGTAGAGGGAGCTTAACTCTGTATTTAACCCTGTGGTGTACCTGGCCTGGGAGTGTTTGATGGGGACAGTTAACTTATATGAGCAGGTTATTATTGATAGCAGATGACAAAGCCACAAACATATTGTATTCCATTAAGAGTTTTCAGCTCATGTTTCTGAGAAAGCTTCAATGAATTTCTGACTCAATTGCCTCCAGTGACTTAACAGACCTGGAATGAGCTTAAACTTATTTTATTTTCAATAGATTTTCTGGATTTTTTACTTGTGAACAAGATTTTAAAAGCAAATTATTTTTATGCATATGATTTCATGCTCAGTGCTGATTTTGACTGAATATGATTGGTGTTACCAAGAACGGGCAAGGTCACTGAGAAAGGAATAAGCAGAGTCACTCGGTGAATATCGCTGAAAAAAGTGACGTGTTGGCAAAGCTTTTCATCTTGCACTCATCAGGACAAACAGGAGAATACCAAATTTCAAACACTCACAACAATTTATACTACAGGGGGAAAAGGTGCTGATTGTTTAGAGAAATTAATGGGGGAACTGTAGGCTGCCCAAGCTCCTGGGTAATTCAAAAAAGGTGCAAGGCTTGAACATATTTCTTTTGTTCTGTGTATGAATGCATGTCACTTCCAGCAAACATAAATGAGCCATGTTATGAGCTCGACTGATTATCTTTAATTGATTGTTAGTGTAGTTAATAGCACACTCAGGATTGCTCAGCAAGTGCTGTACATTTGCAGCATCACATCTAACAGTAGATGTTGTTGTCTGGGTTTTCCAAGCATGGGCTGGTTGAGTACATTCTGGATTCTGTCTATTACAAACAACTGAAGGAACATGCTGATTGATTCGATCAGCCAATCACTGGGACATATGGCCAACAGACCTGCCATCGCACCAGTGTGAAATTCATACATGGCGTTGCTCAATTGTGTGGTAGGCTACTATGCAGTGGCTACATGACTGGTATTTCCCACTAACAGGATGCTGCCATCATTGTGCTGACCGCACAACTGAGCAACATCGTGTATGAATTTCAGAGTGTAACTTTTGTATGCCGCTGACAACTCTTAAGTTAACTCTCCAATGTCCAATGAGAACATCAGAGGGAAGGCAGAAGAAATCCCCAAGCATTGACAGAAAGCAAGATCATACTTTGACAAGCAAACACAGACACGGAAACCATGATTTGAAGTTGGAGATTGGGTTCACATCAAATGGCCAAATCGCGACCACAAACTTGCATCATCCCAATCAGGGCCAAAGCAGATCAAACAGTTACTCGGTACCAACACTTATCTGTTGGATGCTAACACAAAGTGGAACACAAAGACACTTGATAGTCAGCAGACTATGATATTTTGAGGACAGTGATAATGAGGATGCATTTCCTTTTCCGTTGAGTGAGTGTGATGTTGATCATCTGCCTTATTGATCAGACCTTATTGATCAGATCATGGGGAACCACCATGCTTAGTTCGTAGATCTCAGCACCATCATCAGCAACCTTTGTATCTCAAAGACTATTTCTGTACTTAGAGAAAACAGACAAGCTGAACTCTAAGAAATGACTCGATGTACATATGTTTGCAGTTTTGGGTAGTTTTAAAAATAAGGCCTTTTAGTTTTACAAATGGGAAAAGATGTAATATTCAATTGTTCAATTGGTTGGTGTTTGACTGAGTGTGTCTGTTGACTCTTCTCTGTTCTGTGTGCTCTTAGTTAAGCATTAGAGTAGACATTTTAGAAGAACGATAAACAAAACTCCTGCACAGATAGGAGCTAGTGTGTCATCTCTGCATATCTCCAATGTATAAAACACAACACATTGCTGTAATTTTTTTTAAGAACATGTTATCTCTCTCACTCTCAAGCCTCCTTTCACACTGTGGGAAGGTAGATGCTGAGCACAGTGTCTCAGATGTCTTGTGGAGATATTTTATTTTAACTAATTTATTATAATACTTGTTGATATATATTTCTGGGGGAGCTGGGAGTTATTTATTTGTGAAATTTATGGGCAATACTTGGCGAAAAAGGGCAAACTAATTTCCATGCCTGTTGAGCCCTGATCATTTACAGGGCCAGAGAAAATCCATCCCCCAGAATATTCTGCCGCATCTGGTATGAATTTGGTAATCAACTGATGTGGGACTCCTACTCACAGTCTGTCTGACCTGCATAGTCAAATTTTGCAACTGTTCTGAGATGGCCCATTTCATGAAACCAGCACCAAGGATTATTTATTTGTGTTTTCTTTCAGAACACTGGCTTATTGCTTGGGCAACACTGTGGGATTTCTGGAGAAAATCTTTCCCTTTCTTTTCTCCCGCCCCCTCACCCACCATCTGCAAGAGCAGTGACTTCATAACAATGATCTCATCTGAGATTCACAGGGGAATGCATAGCTTCTCTCCATCTCTGCTCAGCCTTGATCATTAAAACAAATAAGCATGACCTCAGCCTTCCTCTTAAACAACATTGCAGAACTCCTTTCTGCTCATAGCATGGGGACTTTATTCCATTTCCTTGAACAATGGGGCACTGTCTGTCGGGAGCATGAGAAATCAACCAATGTTCAAGCCCAGTGCTCCAGAACAACACCACACAGCAATGACTCAGCATCCTCAATACTACCAAGGGTTATATATGTGTGTGTGTATGTGTGTGTGTGTCTGTGTGTGTGTGTGTGTTTGTATGCGTGCGTGTGTGTGAGTGTGTGTCTGTGTGCGTGCGCATCTGTGTCTCTGTGAGCGAGCGTGTATGTGCATGCATCTCCTTGAGTGTGTGTGCCTGTGTATGAGTGTGTGTATTTGCAACTGGAACAGAGCAAGGCTGAATGTCCTGGCCCACTTCCACTATCAGCTATGACGATTTGAAGAGATACGCTCCCTCTATTCCCAGTCATTTGTGTAAAAGGGCTTTTCCCATGCTAATTCTCCTCAAATGAGAATTCATATGAGTCGAACAATGATCCAATGGATCACTGCAATGCCAAATGTTCTACTGAGGCAGACAGCCTAAAAAGCTCAGTTCTTTTGTTACTCATTCATGGGATGTTGGCATCGCTGGCAAGGCCAGGAATTATTGCCCACTCCCAATTGCCCTTAAGAAGGTGGTAGTGAGCTGCCTTCTTGAAATGTTGCGGTCCATGTGGTGTAGGTACAATCACAGTGCTGTTAGGGAGGGAGTTCCAGGATTTTGACCCAGTGAAGGAATGGCGATATATTTCCAAGTCGGGATGGTGAGTGACTTGAGGGGGAACTTCCAGGTGGTGGCATTCCCATGTGTCTGCTGCCCTTGTCCTTCTAGATGGTGGAGGTGTCAAGTACACACATTCCAATGAGAAAGAAAAATTACAAGGGGAGGGCCCACCATCCGTGGTTAACTAAAAAAGTTAAAGACAGTATCAAACTTAAAGAGAAAACATATAATTATGCAGGTCAGAAGATTGGAAAGAATATAAAGAACAGCAAAGAATGACAAAAAGATTAATAAGGAGGGAAAAATGAGAGAATGCGCGAAAGCTGGCTAGTAATATAAAGATAGATAGTAAATATTTCTATAGATATTTAAATAAGAAATGAGTTAACCAAGTGAGTGTTGGCCCTATAGAGAGTGCGCCTGGGGAATTGATAATGGAAAGTAGGGAGATGGCAGATGAATTAAACAGGTATTTTGCTTCGGTCTTCACTATAGAGGACACAAGTAACATCCCGGAAATAGCTGTAAATCAGGAAATGGAAGGGAGGGAGGAACTCGGGGAAATTACAATCACCAGGGAAGTGGTATTGAGCAAATTATTGGGGCTGCGGGCTGACAAATCCCCAGGGCCACATGGACTTCACCCTAAGGTTTTGAAAGAAGTGTCTAGTGAGATAGTTAATGCACTGGTTTTAATTTTCCAAAATTCCCTAGATTCGGGAAAGGTTCCACTGGATTGGAAAATAGCAAATATAACTCCTTTATTCAAAAAGCCCAACACCTGCCATAGGGAAAATGTTAGAAGCTACTATTAAAGATGTTATAGCAGGGCAGTTAGAAAAATTCAAGGCAATCAGGCAGAGTCAACATGGTTTAAAAGGGAAATCATGTTTAACCAATTTTTTGGAGTTCTTTGATGGAGTCACGTGTGCTGTGGATAAAGGGGAACTGGTGGATGTACTGTACTTAGATTTGCAGAAGGCATTTAATAAAGTGTCACATCAAAGGTCATCACGGAAAATAATAGCTCATGGTTTAAGGGGTAACATATCAGCATGGATAGAAAGTTGGCTAGCTAATAGGAAGCAGAGAGTTGACATAAATGGGTCATTTTCTGGTTGGCAGGATGTGATGAGTGGTGTGCCACAGGGATCAATGCTGGGGCCTCAACTTTTTACACTTTATATAAATGATTTGGATGAATGGAGCGAAGGAATGGTGGCTAAATTTGCTGTCGAGATAAAGATAGGTGGGAAAGTAAATTGCGAAGAGGATGTAAGGAGGCTACAAAGTGACAGATAGGTTAAGTGAGTGGGCAAAGATCTGGCAAATTGAGTATAATGTGGGCAAATGTGAAATTGTCCATTTTGGCAGAAAGAATAAAAAAGAAGCTTATTATCTAAATGGTGAGAGATTACAGAGCTCTGAGATTCAGAGGGATCTGGGTGTCCTAGTGCATGATTCACAAAAGGTTAGTATGCAGGTACAGCAGGTAATTAGGAAAACTAATAGAATGTTATCATTTATTGTGAGGGGAATTGAATACAAAAGTAGGGAGGTTATGCTTCAGTTGTACAGCGCATTGGTGAGACCACATCTTGAGTACCGTGTACAGTACTGGTCTCCGTTTCTAAAGAAAGATGTAAATGCGTTAGAAGCAGTTCAGAGAAGGTTTATTAGACTAATACCAAGAATGGGGGGGTTGTCTTATGAGGAAAGGTTGGACGGTTAGGCTTGTATCCACTGAAATTTAGACGAGTAAGAGGTGACTTAATTGAAACCTTTAAGATCCTGAGGGGTCTTGACAGGGTGGGTGTGGAGAGGATGTTTCCTCTAGTGGGAGAATCTCAAACTAGGGGTCACTGTTTAAACATAAGGGGTCACTCATTTAAGACAGAGATTAGGAGAATTTTTTTTCTCTGAGGTTTGTGAGTCTTTGGAACTCTCTTTCTCAAAAGGCGGTGGAAGCAGAGTCTGAATATTTTTAAGGCATAACTAGACAGGTTCTTGATTAAAAAGGGGGTGAGAGGTTATCAGAGATAGGCAGGAATGTGGGGTTGAAGTTACATTCAGGTCAGCCATGATCTTATTGAATGGCGGAGCAGGCTCGAGGGGCCAAGTGGCCTACTCCTCTTAATTTGTATGTTCATACCCTCGTATTTGGAATCAGTTAATCTCAGTCAGGGCAGGGTTAAAGCTGATACAATTGGTTTTGCCGTTGCTGGATTAGTGAGCGACAACAATCCAGAAAGTGTGAAATGTATCTGGATATTAGGCTGGACGGCATGAGCTGAGGTGTGATCTCCAAGTGTCACACAGTTTACACTCACCGTCTATAGCCTTCCATAGAATGAGCACTTAGTCTGTAAAGCAACCAACTTGTTTTTCTCAACACTGCCATTTACATTCTCACCTTGAATCAGTTTCTTCTTCATTTCCAACCAATACCATCTGCTCCTCTTCCCCTCCCCACATCCCCTCCTGTTTGTGATTAAAACTCAGTATACCACTTCCTACTCTAGCTCATTCCTCACAACTGTCTAACTCACCTTCCTCAGTCTTAGGAAGATAGGAACAGGAGGAGGCCATTCAGCTCCTCCTGCCTGTTCTGCCATCCAATTCTGTAACCATAGAATTACAGAATCATAGAGTAGTTACCGCGCTCTAGAGGCCATTTGGCCTCCCAGGAATTTGGCGACTCTCTCTCTTTGGGAACTCACTTAGCGCCACTCCCCAGCCTTTTCCCCGAAGCCCTGCAACTTTTTTTTGCTTCAGAAAACCATCCAATTCCTCTTTGAAAGCCATGATTGAATCTGTCTCCAACACACTCTCAAGCAGTGAATTCCTGATCTTACCCACTCACTATGTAAAAAAAAAAAAATTCTTCATGTCACCTTTGCTTATTTTGCCACTCACCTTAAACCAGTTTTCTCTGGTTACATAGGAACATAGGAAATAGGAGGAGTAGACCATTTGGCCTGTTCTACCATTCAAACAGATCAAGGCTGATCATCTATCTCAACACCACTTTCCAGCGCTATCCCATATCCCTTGATGTCATTAGTATCCAGGAACCCATCAATTTCTATCTTGAACAGACTCAATGATTGAGCTTCCACAGCCCTCTGGAGTAGAGAATTCCAAAGATTCACCATCCTCTGAATGAAGAAATTCCTCCCCGTCTCAGTCTTAAATGGCCTGCCCCTTATTCTCAGACTATGCCCTCCGGTTCTAGACTCACCAGCCAGGGGAAACATCTTATCCACATCTACTCTGTCACGCTCTGTAAGAATTTTGCAAGTTTCAATGAGGTCACCTCTCATTATTCAAAACTCTAGAAAACACAGGCCCAGTTTCCCCAATCTCTTCTCATAGGACAATCCCGTCATTCCAGGGATTAGTCTGGTGAACCTCCATTGCACTCCCACTATGACAAGTATATCCTTCCTTAGATAAGGAGACCAAAACTGTACACAGTACTCCAGGTGCGGTCTCACCGAGGCTTTGTACAATTACAGCAACATATCTTACTCCTGTGCTCAAATCCTCTTGCGATGAAGACCAATGTACAATTTGCCTTCCTAATTTTTTGCTGAACCTGCATTTTAGCTTTTAGTGACTTATGAACAAGGACACCCAGCTCTCTTTGGACATCAACACTTCCCAATCTCTCATCATTTAAGAAATATTCTGCCTTTCTGTTTTTTCTACCAAAGCTAATAACATTCACATTATATTCCATCTACCATGTTCTTGTCCATTCACTTAGCCTGTCCAAACCCCTTGAAGCCTCCTTGCATCTTCCACAGACTGCCATCCTGAGAACGATCCATTTATCCCTACTCTCTGTTTTCTGTCCAATAACCAATCCTCAACCCATGCCAGTATATTACGCCCAATCCCATGTGCTCTAATTTTGTTTATTAACCTCCCGTGTGGGACTTATCGAAAGCCTTCTGAAAATCCAAATACACCACATTCACTGGTTCTCCTTTATCAATGCTACAAGTAACATCCTCCAAAAATTCCCAACAGGTTTGTCAAACATGATTTCCCTTTCATAAATCCAAATTCGCTCTGCCCAATTATATCATTATTTTCCAAGTGTCCAGTTATCACATCCTTTGTAACAGATTCTAACATTTTCCCTACTACTGATGTCAAACTAACAGGTCTGTAGTTCTCCATTTCTCTCTCCTTCCCCTCTTCAATAGTGGGGTTACATTTGCTACTTTCCAGTCTGCAGGACCATTTCTAGAATCTATATAATTTTGAATCCACTACTGGTGGATAGTGGATCCACCAATGCATCCACTATCTCTCTAGCCACCTTGTTCTCAGCCCTTCCACCGATGGAACAGTTTCTCCCTATTTATCCTTTATAACTTTAACTAACAAAAATTTTGTGGTTTCCTGTAAATTATCAGCCAATTTGAGGTGAAGCACACAGAGGGTTAGGTTATCAAACTGTGTCTGGCTGTAGTTTCTTTTATTTGTAACTGTCTAATCATTTTAGTCAAAAGAAAAGATAAATGTGTGTTTACACCATTTCTTTCCTCAGCTCGGCCTCCTTTTATCACTCCTAGTTATTTTTCAATCCTCTCAAGTGTCAGAGAGTTGGCAAACACACAAACACGCTCCTTTGATGTCTTTTCTACCATCCTAGCAACAAAGGGATCTAATTGCAAATGAGCTAATTAAAGTAAACCAGTGACGGAGCGTGAAAACAATTTGTATGACCCTCAGCACTGCTCGCTGTTGTAGTGAGACACTTTACTCACTAGGCAGGGCTTAACCAGTCAGTCACTAAGAAATGAACCATGTCTTTAGCTCCAGTGATGGCTGTATAAATGGTGGGGCCTTCTCTCACTGTGGGATCATTGAGCTGCCATTCAGAACACCCAAAGGCCAAAGTCAGAGGTGTAGGATCGTGGCCTCCTCTAGCCCAAAAACCCTCCGGGATCTCTGGATTCCTCCAGTTCTGTCCTCTTGTGCATCCCCAATTTTCATGGTCCCACCATTGTAATTACCTCCCTCAAACTCTCCATCTCTTACTCTATCCTCTTTTAAGACACTCCTTTAAAACTCTCTCTTTGACCAAGCTTTTGGTCATCTCTCCCAACATCTTCTATGTTGCTTAGTGTCAAAGTTCTGCTTGTAACATTTCTGTGAAATATCTTGGAATGTTTTACTGTGGTAGGTGCTATATAAATGTAAGTTATTGTTGTGGTTCAAGCACTTCCCTAATAACAAAGTACATAAAGCAGGAGTGGCCGCTTTCTGCTTGCTCCAGATTGCAAGGAGCTGGCAATAGGCGGACAGGAATCATGGATTATCTCTGTCCCACAAAAACTCAGCAGATATTCCACACACCAGTCTGATTGGAGCATCTGCTAACTCTACGCCACTGTTCCTACAAGGTGGAGAGAACTTTTTCAAATACCCAGTGGATGATGCTGCTTTCTTTGCATTCCTTCTCCCGAGAGAAGAGAGAGTGAGGAGGCAATGTATGATCCCACCGCCCAGGCCTAGGGATCTGTGCAAGGTCAGCCCTGCCAAAGGTTCCAAATAAGCAGGACTGGGTGGCCTCACTACTGGGCCATGAACACATAGTGTTTGGGATTATTTTTGGGACCGATCCAGAAATTTGGTCAAGACAACTATGGAAAAAGAGGAGGGGAGAGTGAGACGAATTGGACAGCTCTTTCAGGGAGCTGGCACAGGTAAGATGGGCTGAATGGCCTCCTTCTGTTCTATATGATTTGATTCTAAAAGTTGGAAGAGATGCAAACTGGCTGTCAGTTAACTATCGTACAAAGTTATAATCATCCAATCTCTCTTGTCTCTCCCTTCTCACTCATTTGTCAAAAATGCTATAGTCAGTGCTCCTTTAACCCTTCTCCTCCTGTTCCTCCTCAGATCTACACCATGCTAAAATTGTGACTCATTGCTAACTCATTCTTTCTCATTCACCTCCTTTATCCTTCCCTTCCTCAACAATCAACAGTGTTTTAAACCCAAGCATCCAGTCAACATAACATCTCTTTCTCTATCTCAGCCTCTCACTTGTTACTCTTTTTAACCCTGGTGATGCCCAGTAGTTTAGCCCTTAGAACTACTGAGAATCTTTCACTTAAACAATGAGTAAAGCGGACAGAAAGTGGCAGCGAAGATATCTGTGGAGGAGTCACTTTATGGTAGATCCCAGCAACATCTCCCTGATGTCATCTCTGGGACTCTTTCTGTGTTGATTGAAATCGGGCAGTGGACTGACACATGGGAATTGTTTCCAATACAATCTCTCTGCACAGATTTTCCATGGTCAATCATTGCTCTCTCTTCAGGGGCAGATGGTATTATTGTCTTCATCTTCCCTAAACCATTGCTGAGTACTTGAAAGGTTCATGTCCTATTTTATATATTTTCTTTTGTAAAACCACTTTAAATTAGTAATTTAATCAACTACAATGAACTTCTACTCAGTATAAACAGTGTACTTGATGCCTCATCTGATCAGACCAGGATTGCCCAGGAGTCTGCAGGAAGTAAAGATTAATCTCCCAGCGACTGCTGCAAACAAAATCCCAGGACAAAAAAAATCATAGGAATGTTAAAAGACAAGTATCAAGAGCCAAGAATCATCCAATCAGGTAATGAACTAACTTCTAGCTTTCCAATTGGCTGTGGGAAGGTAGAGCACCAGGAGAATTGAACTGAGGTGGACCAATGGCCAAAGTGTGGTGGGGAGAGAGTCCATTGGAGGTGGGAGGTCATGTGATAAAACCTTCACTACATTCCTCGACTTGATGACCCCAGTGAATCCTGATAGACCTACCCAGCTATCACTGCCTGCAGTTTGCCGGACCGGATGAACTGTGATGTAAATATCACTGAGTGCAGATACCAGTCATGTATGAGTGTGTGTGTATCTGCATTGCTGAGAGAGCAGCAGGATCACTGTGGGTGTACCCATGTCACAGGGACTGCAGCAGTTCAAGGGGATGCCTCACCACCACCTTCTCAAGGGCAATTAATGCTGACGTTGCCAGCAATGCTCACACTCCAAGAACGAATAAAATAAATTTAACCTAATGCCTGAGCAACCTGATCTCAAATATCATTAAATCATTGAACTTCAGTGATTGAAGACAAAGCCTTGCACTTATATAGTGGCTTTGATATAACAAGTCATCTTAAGCTACTTCACAGGAACAGATATCCAAGATTATTTGACATCGAGACACATGACGAGACATTAGGCCAGGTGGCTGAAAGCTTGGTCAAAGAGGTCGGTTTTAAGGAGCATCTTAAAGGAGGAGAAGCTGAGGTAGAAAGGTTCAGAGCTGAGTGACCAGGCAGTGAATGGTGGAGCGATTAAAATCAAGGATGCTCAAGGGGCCAGAACTGAAGCAGTGCAGAGATCTTGGAGGATTGTAGCGCTGGAAGAGATTACAGGGATAGGGAAGGGAGAGGCTATGGAGGGATTTGAAAACAGGAATTTGAAAATAATCAACTCAGGCCTAATATACAGCTAGATTTCTAATGGTGTACACACCTCTGCTCATTCTGGTTGCATCAATTCAAAATAACCTGTCCTTCCCTTCCAGTTTCCAGAAATGCAATGGCTCAATCCTCACCCTTTTGTTTAGAACGCTATTTATGTGCAGCTTTTGATATAAAATCCTTCTCCTAATCTAATCTAATTTGGCAGACCGGCCACATTTTAAAAAAATTCATTCACGGGATGTGGGCTTCGCTGGCTGGGCCATCATTTATTGTCCATTCCTAGTTGCCCTTGAGAAGGTGGTGGTGAGCTGCCTTCTTGAACCGCTGCAGTCCATGTGGTGTAGGTACACCCACAGTGCTGTTAGGAAGGGAATTCCAGGATTTTGACCCAGTGACAGCGAAGGAACAGTGATAAATTTCCAAGTCAAGATGGTGAGTTACTTGGAGGGGAACTTCCAGGTGGTGGTGTTCCCAACTATCTGCTGCCCTTGACCATCTAGATTGTAGTGGTCGTGGGTTTGGATGGTGCTGTCTAAGGAGCCTTAGTGAATTCCTGCAATGCTTCTTGTAGATGGTACACACTGCTGCTACTGTGCGTCAGTGGTGGGGGGAGTGAATGTTTGTGGATGTGGTGCCAAGCAAGCTGGCTGCTTTGTCCTGGATGGTGTCAAGCTTCTTGAGTGTTGCGGGAGCTGCAACAATCCATCACACTCCTGACTTGTGCCTTGTAGATGGTGGACAGGCTTTGGGGAGTCAGGAGGTGAGCTACCCGTCACATGATTCAGTGTCAGTGGGAGTCAGTTAATGATCCTTCAGTAAGAAAGTAAAAGATGTAAATACAGTTTGCAGTAAGTGAATCATTAGATTACACAGAAATTAACACCAGGAGCCCCAGCAACCAATGAATCAGACACTGGGCTACAGGCAATTAGAAAATAACATTCTTATTGGGCTTAGCAACATGGCAGACTCAGTCTGGTAAATCTGACTGCCTCAACCTCATTGGCTCATGTCACCAGGTTGAGTTAACCAGAGAGTGTAACAAGAAAAACCCACAGGCAACATCCACACTGCCCACATGATTCATACAATTGTTGTGTGGCGAGCTCAGAGCTCAGATATTCATTGTTTGGACTTCAACACAACAGCATATCTTCTGCAGAACCTGTTCTCCATTGAAACCTCAAACCTTTCACAAGTCAACATCAGAATCTCCAAACTAAGCTGCAGAAATAATGTTTCAGTGAGCGACTGGTTAACATATGGAACAGGTTCCTGATCAAGATGGTGGCAGCAGTTAGTGTTGGTTCATTCTAATGAAAGTTAAACTGATTTCTTTCAGTGAATAACATGTTCCGCTCTGGGATCTGAATAATTTGAGTCATGTTGTGTGGTGAGTGTAATGTGCTCGGGAGGAACAGGTGAGTTTGGGCCAATGGTTCCCAAAGCTCTCCCCCGCTGGGGGCTTTCCTCACCTCATGTCTGGGGCTGTTGTAGACTCATTGATAGAGATTGATCACTGTGATTGACCAATAACTCCATCATCATTGTATCATGTGACTACCAGGATGGTAGAAGGTGAATTAGAAAGGCCCTGGTTTATCTTCATTCAGTAATTCTTACATTTCAAAGAATAGTTTTCAAATTCCACAGGATTACCAGCAACTGACAGAGAGCAGCAACAGATTGCTAGGGTGTTATTAGGCTATAACACGATTCAGGGATCTCACTGTTCACACAAACTGCAGAAACATAAGGGCCAATGACAATGGGTGGAATTTAATGTAGGCAACTGAGGTCTCGCCAGTTGCCTGTTGGGAGCCCTGCATCATCGCCGTTGGGAAAGGAATGTGCTTATCAGATACTTAATTGACCTTCGACCTTTCCCAGCATTTAGAGCCCAGGGTTGGAAATCCACCCCCCACGGGAGTTGCCGGCCAATCATTGCCCATCAGTACCACCAGGAGCTGTGGCTGCCTGTAGTGGGCCCACCAGAGGCCAAGAATCAGTGAGGGACCCAGGCCAAAGTGATAGGGGTCGTGGGGAGGGATTTGGAAGATAGGGAAAGGGGCTGGCTCTCAGTGGGCCCCCTACCCCTTGTCCCGATGCCTCTATCAGGCACTGAGTGCCTTTGAATGAGGGAATCACCCCTCCCACCTCCGCCAGGCAGTCCGCAAGCTATCCCAACAGAGGTTGCTTTCCCGGCTCCCCGCATGGTGACTTCCCCGCCCACTGCAAGGTGAATACCAGCAGTAGTGGGATGAAGCATTAACTGCCCCTGAAAGGGCCACAATCGGCTTTGGGACGGGAAGGCCGTCCACAAGCCTTCCTACACTGAGCTAGGACAGAGGCGGGAAGGATCCCCATCCACCACCCTCCTTCCTGATTAAATGTCCCCGCAGCTTCCAAACTGGCTGCCAGGGGCCATTAAATTCCACCCAGTGTCTGAGTGTGTGTGCGAGTAAGTGTGTGTCGGTACGAGTGTGTGAGTGTGTGTGTGTGTGTGTGTGTCAGTGCGCAAGTGTGCGTGTGAACATGGCCCAGATGTTTGCTCTCAGGTTGACCACGCAGAGACGGGAGAATTCCCAGCTTTGCGAATACGACCTTTAAAAGTGGCTGCCCTGAGTTCCAATTTTAATGGGCGAGGTGGGGCTGGATTAGAAGTCGGGGCCACTGCCCTCAGGAAGAAGGCAGAGGCTGCCGGGTGCAGACGCAGGCTAGGCCAAAGGCCTGCCGTTGTGCTCTGGCATTTTGTTGAATTTAATTTTTTTATAACTTGAAATAAAAATCAGCCCTCCAGCTCGTCTCGCTCACCCCATTACCCCCACATGCTCACCATACCCCATCCATGCCAACCTCTGCCACCTCATTCCCCCCCACCCTCCCTCCCATGGTCCCTTATACCCCCTATGCCAACTTATGCCCTTCTACCCACCCCCCCCCCGCATGGCCCTCATAGCTCCTATGCCCCCACCACATCCCCAAGGCCCTATATAGCTCCTATGCCAACTTAGTGCAACTCATACGAACCCATGGCCCCCACCCACTGCCCTTTGCCCTTACCCGCTCCATGCCATCTCACCTAATATCCTTTGACAGTTCCAATGAGTTTATGCGCTTTTTATACACAATCACGTTTATTTTTAACCATCTCAAAAGCTGTCTTACCTCTTCCATATGGTCCTGGGACCATGTCCATGGATACCTTACTTGTCTAAAGGGGTACCCTGGCTATCCAAACAAATCCACCAAGTTCAGACCAGCTCTTACCTGGTCTAATCTGCACACGTTGGGTTTCACAATCCTGGCCTACCAAAATCCCACTTCACTGGAGGCAGCTGGTGACTTAAATGGCCAGCTGCCTCTATAAACCACAGGTGTGTGAACCCCAGCCCGACTTCAGTCCCAACACCGTGAAAATAGGAACTGCCGTGTTCGGGGGCGGGACTTAGGATTTCTGAACTCTCCCGCCATTCTTAACATGAAGGAAAGGCTCTCCATTGTGGCGAAAATCTGGGCCTTCGTGTAAGTGAGTGTGAGTGAGTTTGTGTGAGCGAGTGTGTGAGTGTGTGCATGTGTGCATGAGTGAGTGTGAGTGCATGTGAGTGAGTCCCTGTGAGCGAGTGTGTGAGTGTGTGTGCATGTGTGAGTGAGTGTGAAAGAGTGGGAGTGAGCAAGTGTGTGTGTGAATGTGTGCGTGTGTGTGAGTGTGAGTGCACATGATTGAGTCTGTGTGAGCGAGTGTGTGAGTGAAAGTGAGTGCGTGTGCGAGTGAGTGTGAGTGAGTGGGAGTGAGCGAGTGTGAATGAGTGTGTGAGGCAAACGAAGTGCAACTGAATACCTGTTGGATTTTGGTGAGAGAGGGGTTTTAAGTGTTAATTTTGTTCTTAAATTTTGCTCTTAAAATCTAATCTAGCCTGTAATTAGCAGTAACTGGAAAGTACTGTGTAAGCAGGTTAAGTTCTTTCTTTCTTGCAGTTTAGACAGAGTAAACTCACTCTCAGCTGTAGGAGCTGAGTAGTTAATTAGCTAACTGGTTGAATCTGGTTACTGTAGCCCCAGTTCAGTTTACGATGAATTTAGGGTTCTTTAATGCAGCCTTGGCAAACAGAGTGTAGCTGACTAACCGAGTGAAGACTTAGAATTTGGTGAGAAGAGAGTTCGGGGAAGGAGTTGTTCATTTCCTCTTTCTATCTTTCTTGCCCCATAGAAATTGGTTCCTGCTCTACTATAGGGAAAGGAGCTAGCTGTTTGGTAAGTGGGTAAGTTCTATTCTATCCCTAAGGTTTAAAATAGTACGCAATTTGGTGGTAAAGTTAATAAAATATATAAGAAAGCAACATAAATAAGTGAATAATATAATTAAGTAATTATTTAAAGCAGATTAAGGATGGCAACAGGGGATGTGCCCAGGCTGCAGCATGTGGGAGCTCCTGGATAACATTGTGACCCAGGGCAAACACGTCTGCAGTAAGTACTTGTGGCTCGAGGAACTTTGGCTCAGAGTCATCGAGCTGCAGACTCTGCAACACTTTTTTTTGGGGGGGGGGGGGAGAGTTACCTGGACGCTTTATACCAGGAGGCAATCACATGACTTAGAATAGGGTCTTCTGATTTGGTCAGAGGCCATGGACAGGAGGGTGTGACTGCGAATGAGGCAGGTAAGGGGATCCAGAGGGCAGGAGTGCAGGAGTGTGAGCCTCTGCAATTGTCCAACAGGTTTGAGGTTCTCTCAGTTTGTTTGGATGAGAGTGGGGGCTGCAGAGTGGATGAGTAAACTGACCATGGCACCATGGTACAGGAAGCAATCCAAGTTGGAGGAAAAATAAGGAATGTAGTGGTAGTAGGGGACAGTATAGTGAGGCGGATTGACACTGTTCTCTGTAGCAAGGAGCAAGAAGGCTGTGTTGCCTGCCTGGTGCCAGGGTTCAGGGCATCTGCTCAGGGCTGGGGAGGAACTTGCAGTGGGAGGGGGAGAATCCAGTAGTCATGGTTCATGTAGGTACCAATAACATAGGCAGGATGAGGAAGGAGGCTCTGCATAGTCAGCATGAGGAGCCAGACACTGAATTAAGAAGCAGAACCTCAAAGGTAATAATTTCTGGATTATTACCTGAGCCACATGCAAATTGGCAAATAAAATTAGAGAAATGAATGCATGGCTCAAAGACTGGTGTGGGGGAAGTGGGTTCCAGTTTGTGGGGCATTGGCACCAACATTGGGGAAATTGGGATCTGTACTGTTGGGATGGTCTACACCTGAACCCTGCTGGGACTGGTGTCCTTGTGAGCTGCCTAACGAGGGAAGTAGAAAGGGTTTTAAACTGAATAGCGGGGGCAAGGGACCAAATTTGGGAAGATGTGATAAATAAAAGATTAGAGACAAGGCAAGAGAGAAAGGTATTAATATGGGAAATGATAAACAGACTGTGACAGGAAGGGACAGAGAGTTCAAATCTAAGAGTAAGTCAACAGATAAGGCTAGATGCTACAAAAATAATAAAAGGACAAAACTAAAGGCTCTGTATCTAAACGCACATAGCATTCAAAACAAAACAGATGAAGTGATAGCGCAAATAGAAATAAATAAATACGATCTGATAGCTATTGCAGAGACATAGCTACAGGATGATATAAATTAGGATCTAAATATTGAAGGGTATGTGACATTTAGGAAGGACAGGAAGTTAGGAAAAGGTGGAGGGGTGGCACTGTTCATTAATGATGGTATTAGCACATTAGAGAGGGATGACCTGAGTTCGGGACACCAGGATGTAGAAGCGGTTTGGGATGAGATGAGGAATGATAAAGGCAAGAAGTCGCTTGTGGGAGAGGTGTACAGGCCCCCTAATTGTAACTACACAGTAGGACAGAGTATAAAAGAAGAGATAATGGGAGCTTGCCAGAAAGGAACAGCAACAATCATGGGGGATTTCAATCTACATATACACTGGAAAAATCAGATGGGCAAAGGTAGCGTGGATGAGGAGCTCCTAGAATGTTTTTTGGGATAGTTTCTTAGAACAGCCCATTCTGGAGCCAACCAGAGAGCAGGCTATATTAGATCTGGTATTGTGCAACTAGATAGGATTAATTGATGACCTCCTAGTGAAGGCCCTCCTTGATAGTAGTGATCATAATATAATTGAATTTTACATTCATTTTGAGGGAGAAGCACATGCATCCAAGATTAGTACTTAAACTTAAATAAGAGCAATTATGAGGGCATGAAAGCAGAGCTAGCTAAAGTGAACTGGCAATGGGGGTAAGGGATAGGTCAATAGAAGTTCAGTGGCAGACAGTGAGGAACATAGGAACAGGAGAAGGCCATTCAGCCCATCAAGCCTGCTCTGCCATTCAATACAATCATGGCTGATGGACCACTTCAATGCCTCTTACACACTCTATCCCCATAACCCTTTACATTATTGTTAATCAGAATCTATCAATCTCTACTTTAAACATACTCAGTGACTGAGCTTCCATGGCCCTCTGGGGTAGAGAATTCCAAAGATTCACAACCCTCTGAGTAAAGAAATTTCTCCTCATCTCGGTCCTAAGTGGCTTCCCCCTTATTTTGAAATTGTGTCCCCTGGTTCTAGACTCCCCAACCAGGGGAAACATCTTACCTGCATCTATCCTGTCTTTTCCTTTAAGTATTTTGTTGGTTTCAATGAGATCACCTCTCATTCTTCAAAACTCTAGAGAATGCAGGCCCAGTTTGTTCAATCCATCTTTATAAGACAGTCTCACCATCCCCAGAACAAGTCTGGTGAACCTTCGTTGCACTCCCTCTATGGCAATAATATTCTTTCTGAGGTAAGGAGACCAAAACTGTACACAGTACTCCAGGTGTGGTCTAACCAAGGTTCTAGTCAATTGAAGCAAGACCTCACTACTCCTGCACTCAAAACCTCTTAAAGGGATATTTCAGAATACACAGAATATAAACATTCCAATGAGAAAGAAACATTCCACCATCCATTGCTAACTGGAAAAGTTACAGACAGTATCAAACTTAAAGAAAAAGCATATAATTGCGCAAAGACTAGTGGCAGGTCAGAGGATTGGAAAGAATATAAAGAATAGCAAAGAATGACAAAAAGATTAATAAGGAGAGAAAAATTAGAGTATGAAAGGAAGCTAGCTAGTAATATAAAGATAGATAGTAAGAGTTTCTATAGATATTTAAATAAGAAGAGTTAACAAAGTGAGTGTTGGCCCTATAGAAAGTACATCTGGGGAATTGATAATGGAAAGTAAAGAAATGGCAAATGAATTAAACAGGTATTTTGCTTCAGTCTTCACTATAGAGGACACAAGTAACATCCCAGAAATAGCTGTAAATCAGGAAATGGGAATGAGGAACTCAGGAAAATTACAATCACCAGAGCAGATTATTGGGGCGGCGGACTGACAAATCTCTAGAGCCGGATCAACTTCACCCTAGGGTCTTAAAAGAAGTGGCTAGTGAGATAGTTGATGCATTGGTTTTAATTTTCCAAAATTCCCTAGATTCGGGGAAGGTTCCATTAGATTGGAAAATAGCAAATATAACTCCTTTATTCAAAAATGGAGGAAGACGGAAAGCACGAAGCTACAGGCCAATTAGCCTAACATCTGTCGCAGGGAAACTGTTAGAAGCTATTATTAAAGATGTCATAGCAGGGCACTTAGAAAAAGTCAAGGCAATCAGGCAGAGTCAACATGGGTTTGAAAAAAGGGAAATTATGTTTAATCAATTTATTGGAGTTCTTTGAAGGGGTCACATATGCTGTGAGTAAAGGGGAACCGGTGGATGTACTGTACTTAGATTTCCAGAAGGCATTTTAAAAAGTGCCACATCAAAGGTTATTGTGGAAAATAAAAGCTTATGATGTACATGGTAACATATTGGCACGGATAGAAGATTGGTTAGCTGACAGGAAGCAGTAGGTTGACATAAATTTGACTCTTTCTGGTTGCAGGATGTGATGAGTGGTGTGTCACAGGGATCAGTGCTGGGGCCTCAACTTTTTACACTTTATATAAATGACTTGGATGAAGGGATCGAAGGAATGGTGGCTAAATTTGCTGTCAAGACAAAGATAAGTAGGCAAGTAAATTGTGAAGAGGATGTAAGGAGGCTACAAAGTGACTTAGATAGGTTAAGTGAGTGGGCAAAGATCTGGCAAATTGAGTATAATGTGAGCAATTGTGAAATTGACCATTTTGGCAGGAAGAATAAAAAAGAAGCATATTATCTAAATGGTGAGAGACTGCAGAGCTCTGAGATTCAGAGGGATCTGGGTGTCCTAGTGCATGAATCACAAAAGGTTAGTATGCAGGTACAGCAGGCAATTAGGAAAGCTAATAGAATGTTATTGTTTATTGCGAGGGGAATTGAATACAAAAGTAGGGAGGTTATGCTTCATTTGTACAGGGCATTGATGAGACCACAACTGGAGTACTGTGTACAGTTTTGGTCTCCTTATTTAAAGAAAGATGTAAATGCATTAGAAGCAGTTCAGAGAAGATTTACTAGACTGATACCAAGAATGGGGGGGTTGTCTTATGAGGAAAGGTTGGACAGACTAGGCTTGTATCCACTGGAATTTAGAAGAGTAAGACATGACTTAATTGAAACCTTTAAGATTCTGAGGGTTCTTGACAGGGCGGATGTGGAGAGGATGTTTCCTCTTGTGGGAGAATCTAGAATTAGGGGTCACTGTTTAAAAATAAGGAGTCGCTCATTTAAGGCAGACATGAGAACTTTTTTCTCTCAGAGGGTTGCGAGTCTTTGGAACTCTCTTCTTCAAAAGGCGGTGGAAGTAGATTCTTTGAATATTTTTAAGGCAGAGCTAGATAGATTCTTGATTAACAAGGGGATGAAAGGTTATTGGAGGTGGGCAAGAATATGGGGCTGAGGTTACATTTAGATCAGGCATGATCTCATTGAATGGTCAAGCAGGTTTGAGGATGTGAGTATGTGTGTGGATGTGAGTATGTGTGTGGATGTGAGTATGTGTGTGGATGTGAGTATGTGTGTGGATGTGAGTATGTGTGTGGATGTGAGTATGTGTGTGGATGTGAGTATGTGTGTGGATGTGAGTATGTGTGTGGATGTTAGAGTGTGGGTGTGAGTGCAAGTACAGGTGTGCGTGTGAAATTGTGTGTGAGTGGATGTGTGTGTAGGTATGTGTGTGGATGTGCATGTGGATGTGAGTGTGTGTAGCTTTTTCCTCACTCCTTCTTGTTCTGTTCCTGTTTGGAATGTTTTAAATTAATATCTCCCCCCTGTGACAAAAGTTCCATGTTTGTCACGTTAACTTGCCTGGTTTTCTGTGAACAGATACTTCCTGGCCACTGTAGGTTTCTGGCATTTTGCCGTTTTTGATTCAGCATCTTACTTGCTTTGTTTTCAAAAAAACTGGATTTCTAAAATTCTTGGGAAATGTTCCAGCAACTCCTTTGAGTTAATAATCCACCTCACTTACAGTGTAGCTGTTTCTTCAAAAGTTCTTTCTTGGTACATGAAGAGTTAAGTGAAGAAACATCAAGATGGGAATCATTTTGAAATCCCATCCCTTTCCATGATGGAGTGAGATCCCGTAAATCAGTTACCACTGGTGGCGTCTGTAGGCAAAAGCCTGGATTGCAGTTACGCATTGTATCCAATTATTGTCTCCCCTGGTACCTGTGTCCCCATTACCACTCCCTTGTGTCTATCTAAATCACTTCAGTAATGAGGTCAGTACCTGAGAACGTTTACTGGTAGAGGTACTGTTAACAGATTGACTGTTTGCACATCTCAGCTAATTGGCTAAATAAACTTCTACAATTATGCACTGGGCCATAAAACATCATCTCAACAACGCTGCTAATAGAAGAAGCACATTTGCCTGATGCCTCGCAGAGTCCTTCTGAGAATACTTGGATACAATGTGATTGCTGTGCTCTCCGCTATTTGTTTATGCTCTTAAAATAAAAATGAAAGGTGCAGTGTTAAACCATTAAGGTAAATGCATATGTAAGAAATAAAATATTACTTAGAACTACAGAGAATATACAGCACAGAAACGAAGCATTCAGCCCAGCAGAACCATGCCAGTGTTCCTGCCCCACACAAACCTCCTCCCATCTCTCTTCTTCTCACCCACTCAAAGTATCACATATATAACACATATTCTGATGAGTGGTCATCGACCTGAACCATTAACTCTGTTTCTCTTTCCACAGATGCTGCCTGGCCAAGTATTTCCAGCACTTTGTTTTTATTTCAGACTTCCAGGATCTGCAGTATTTTGCTTTCCTGTCAGCATTTCCTTCTATCCCCTTCTCCCTCATGTGTTTATCTGGCTTCCCTTAAATGTATCTATACTATTCACCTCAGCTTGTGAGAGTGAGTTCCACATTCTCACCACTCTCTGGGTAAAGAGTTTACTCTTGAATTTCCAGTTGACTTTATTAGTGACTGTCTTATATTTATGGCCTCGGGTTTTGGTCTCCCCCCAGACAAGTGGAAACTTTCTACCCATGTCGATTGGACCCCTTAATGATTTTAAAGACCTTTATAAAGTCACTTCTCAGCTGTCTCTTTTCTAAAAAGAAGAGCTCTAACCTTTCATTTTAAAATAACACACGAACAGGATGGAGTCACTAAATTGTTATTCAATTAAGGAGCCAGAAAGTTCCTTTATTCTTTCATGGGATGTGGGATGTCACTGACAAGGCCAGCATTTGTTGCCCATCCCTAATTGCCCTCGAACTGAGTGGCTCGCTCGACCATTTCAGAGGGCAGTTAAGAGTCAACCACATTGCTGTGGGTCTGGAGTCACATGTAGGCCAGACCAGGTAAGGACGGCAGATTTCCTTCCCTAAAGGGCATTAGTGAACCAGATGGGCTTTTATAACAATTGAAGATAGTTTCATGGTCACCATTACTGAGACTAGCTTTATATTCCAGATTTGTTTATTGAATTTAAATTCCACCAGCTGCCGTAGTGGGATTTGAACCCAGTCCCCAGAGCATTCGCAAGCCCAGAAACCTTAAGTCCCTCCCCTGAACACGACACTACCTATTTTTTGCGGGGACGGGAGTCCAGTCAGGCCAGGGTTCACACTTGTGGTTTACTGGGCCATTTAAACCATCAGCTGCCTCCACTGAAGGGGGATTTTGGCTGGGGGTGTGAAAACCGGCATGTGCAGATTCGACCGGGTAAGAGCTGGTCTGAACTTGGTGGACATGTTTGGATAGCCAGGGTACCCCTTTAGAGAGGTAAAGTATCCATTTGGATATTACTAGCCCAGTGACATTATCTCTACGCCAACATCTCTCCACTTGGATAATTACACAGTGAAGACTTTTTTTTTGAAGTTTTGTGTGATCCTGCCTTTATCTGAATCGTTTAACTTTCTCTCAAATAACAGTTTTGCACTTTCCCCCTGAATTTTACACTGGTTTACATATTGCTCCAACTGTGTCATAAGAGCTCACACTGATAGTGAGGCATGCTGGTTCCACACTTCAGCCTCACACAATGCCTCTGGGTTGCTCAGAGAATCGTGGCCTGGGAGACAGCCTGGCCACAGGACCTATGGCTGTAAACGGGAGCTGTAAACTACCAACCTTTTCCCTGCTTATCTCAAGATGGAAAAGCCATAAAAGTTGGAAATGACTGGTACTGCTCTGAGCTGAACTGGAGTAGCATTAGGGGGCTGGGTCCCAGACATCGAGTTCTGATGCCCTGAGAGACAAAAGCGAAAATAGTCTGGTTTGCTTTTTGGACATTTTTGAGTTGTCTATGCCAAAACCGGGCTGTCAAATCCCAAACCGGACAGACACAATCCTCTAGGACAGAGGCGAAGGAATGGTCAGAGTGAAAAGGATAGAGGATAGGCTTGACTGATGGCAGAAATCCCAGTGAGCTCAAGAAAGTCCTGAATTGACGTAGTTTATTCCAGCATCTACTACCCTCCCGCCAAAAATGAATCCCCCTGCCCAGCTCCTCCACCGCCATACTTACTTTAGAAACTGTCCCACATCATCACAGAGAGCTTCACACCCTGGCCACTTGCATTCTCCGTGTCCAAACAAAGGGTGAACACCTGTGGCTTCTTCATGTGACAAGCTAGGAAAGAATAGACCAGAGACGAGGAGGTTAGTCGCTATCGCACAAACGATAGGGAAAACATGAAGAGCTAACCTTCATATCACACTGTCGGAAAAGGATTCAGAATGAAACAATGGAAAAGGGCTTTCCAAAGTGTCCAATCTCCATCATTATGGGCTGCCTCTGAAATATCTTGAGGAGCCACGTAGAAAGTTTCAATGGGTGGAATTTTACGAGCCCTCCTGCCGACAGGATTTTCCAGTCCTGCCGAAGCCAATGGATTTTTTAAATGACTCGCCAGATTTTTCGGTCCTGCCGCGATGGGGCTGTAAAATTCTGCAGCATGATTGGGGCTGTCATTTCAACCCCTGAATTCATTCGTTCATGGGATGTGAGTGTCGCTGGCTAGGCCAGCACTCATTGTCCATCTATGGTTGTCCTTGAGAAGGTGATGATGAGCTGCCTTCTTGTGCAGTCGCAGCCCATTTTCAGACAGGAACAGGGCAGTGAAATGCTGGAAATTGAGAAGCCAAGGTTCCCAATGTCCAGCCAACTGCCGTTTTGATAGCCTTGAAATTGTCAGTCATGCCAATCAGGTTTCTACAAAGTCAGCCGGACCCCAGCAGCCGTGCCAATATCCTTTTCAAAAAAAAAGTTTCCCCCCAAAACTTTAGTTGGGCCAGAGGAACATGAATGTTTTTTTCACTTCATGAAATTCACCCCCATCCCTCCACCCTCCAATGTTTGACCCTCTGTAATCTTTCCCCTCCTTCATCTGGGCTCTGCAGAGGCCCCGATGAATTTGTTGCCTCCTCACATCTGAACAATGTTCGAAGTCTGTGAGCTATTTTCTGACAGAATTCAAATAAGGCCCAAGCATTAATAAAGATGATGCAGACTTCCGACCGATCTGATTGGGTTAGAGGTAAACTTTTTCCACCCAACTACTGCCCCATAAAAGTGAATGCGTCAAGTGGATGCCCCTGTTTCAATATTTAGAGTCATTTACAGCATTTGGCCCATTGAATCCATGCTAACTCTCTGTAGAGCAACCCAGTCAATCCCATTCCCCAGCTTGATCTTCGTAGCCTTGCAAGTTTATTTCCTTCAAGTACCCATCCAATCTCCTGTTGAAACCATTCATCTTCTCCACTTACACCCCCCTCATGGGCAGTGAGTTCCAGGTCATTTCTACTCATTGTGTAAAAAAGATCTTCCTCCCATTCCCCTGTATCCCTTGCCCAAACTCTTAAATCTGTGCCCCCCTAGTCCTTGTACATTCAGCTTATGGTAAGAGCTTTCCTTTGTCTACCTTATCTAAGCCTGTCAATCTTGTACAACTCCATCGAATCTCCCCTCAATCCCCTTTGCTCCAAGGAAAACAACGCCAGCCTTTCCAGCCTAATCTTGTAACTAAAACCCCTCACCCCTCGAACCATTAAGGTAAATCTCCTCTGCACCCTCTCAAAGACCCTCACATCCTTCTTAAATTGTGAGGACTAGAACTGGATGCAAAACTCTAGTTGTGGCCTAACCAGAGCTTTATAAAGGTTCAGTGTAACTTCCCTGCTTTTGTCCTCAATGCCTCTATTTATGAAGCCCATATGCTTTGCTAACCACTCTCAATATGTCCAGTCACCTTCGAAGATTGGTGCACATGTACCCCCAGGTCCCTCAAATCAATTTTTATACCAATTGCTGGCCTCACAATACTCTCTTTACCTGCTCTCTTACACTTGTCATCAATATTTCTTAAGTTGCTGAATGAAGAACTCTTGGTTTTCTGAGTTCAGGCTTATACATAGAAGGGGAAACAACATTGACACTATCCTTTTACAAACCTCCAGGGTTAAGGAATTTCAAACAGGATAAACTAGTCAATATGAAATATCCAACGGAGTTACCAGGGATTCATTACGAGTTTCTAAAAGGAAAGGATTAATGCTTGGAGCAGGATCTCTTCATCATAAACATCTGTCCTTTCCCACCTGAAGTATTAACCTGTCTTTACAGATGCTGATAGACCTGCGGTGTATTTCCAGAATATTCTCAGTTTAATTTTAATTTCTGGGATTGGTGCATTTAAGAGGAAACTGGACAAGTATATGAGGGAGAAGGGACTAGGGGGTTATGTTGGTAGATTTAGATGAGGAAAGATGGGAGGAGGCTCGAGTGGAGCATAAACACTGGCGTGGACTGGTTGGGTGGAAAGGCCTGTTTCTGTGCCGTATACTCTGTGTAATCCGTCGGTGGTTTTTCTTTCCATATACCATCTATAGCAGAAGGGCTTCCACCTACTTGGTTGCTCCCTCACTCACCCTGAAGTCCTTAAATCTCAGTTGTACCTGGCGTGTGCATGTTTCAGCTATGCTGCCAGGTTTAGTGAGGTCACTTCTCTTGGTGGACTCACTGTGGCCAGCTCCTGGAATAGGTACACCAGGCACATAAAATCAGATGCCACATTTTGCAGTGATGTGTTGATAAGATCAAATCTGAACTGAATTTTGCTTCCAATGGAAGTATAAAAATCAATGCAATCTTCAGTCTGGCGGAACACTGAGGCAACAGGAGAGAATGTGGTCATTTAGCCATCAGTGCCAATGCCCTGTGACTGAGGATGCTGAGAAGTCTCTCAGTGTCTCAGATTTTCACGACTAAGATGGGCAGAGTTTCGGTGGGCAAGGGTGATGGGAAATGGACCAAAGGGAGCTAAATAGAATGGACATACAGGTCAGCCATGATCTCTTTGATTGATGGATCAGGCTCAAGGGTCTGAATGGCCCCCTCCAGTGCCTGTGTTTCTCATAAACCACTGCTGTACAAGCGATTGAAAAGTTGCATGCTAATCCTGGGAGGTGTTTACTCCCAAGTTACAATCTCCTGTGGTTGGTGGGTACCTTTCTCTCTTTGGAGTGTGAACGGAGCTCTGCCCATTCAACAAAGGATGATGGGATATTGAAGGTGAGCTCTTAGAGGATAGGAAGGAGGTAGAGGTGGAGCTGCTGGTTGAGAGGTCGAGACTTTCACTCTTCTGAGGGTCCTCCATGCTTTGCACACTGGTCACTTCTTTCCAAAGTTGCTGAAGATCAGCTGGACACATTGCTGTGAATGATAACACAGTCAGAGTCAATTCAAAGTCATTGACAACAACTTGCTTTTCTATCGTGCCTTTAATGTAGTAAAATGTCCAAAGGTGGTTTACAGTAGTGTTATCAACAATATTTGACTCTAAGCCACATGAGGAAATACTGGGACTAGTGACCGAAAGCTGATTCAAAAGGTATGTTTTAAGGAGTGTCTTAAAGGAGAAGAGAATGGCGGGGAGGTTTGGGGAGGGAATTCCAGAGCTTAGGGCCTCAGCAGTTGAAGGCACGGCCGCCAATGGTCAAGTGATGGAAATCAAGGATGTGCAAGAGATCAGAATTGGAAGAATGCAAAAAGCTCAGAGGTTGGAGGAGATTACAGAGGTAGGGAAGGATTTGAAAACCAATCCCATCAGAGGTCTGGCAATCTCCCAAGTGATTGTAATCCCTACTGTGGAGGTCAGATGTAAGACCTCAACCGTTTATTATTGAACCTGTCACATCAATAAAAGAACATCAACAGGGCGAAGTCACACGACGCAAAATAATTTGCTTTTACATTGGGCTATAGAAATAGCTTTTAATGAATGTAATATCAAGATGAACTTGTTGCACTTTTTGAGTAAATTTAATTTGGGTAAATAACTTGGTGATTGTAACGGCCCACCAGGGAGTTTCCAGGAGCAATAGGGTTAAAATCGGCCATTTCTGTTTTTTCTTCTCAAATAATGTTTGCCCTCAGTTAATTCCCTCTGTATTTGCAATTGTCTCTTTGATGATGTCTGCATTCACCAATCTCTTTTTCTCACCAGCAAGAGTGGAGACCTACCTTCACATCTCTTTACATCTCTTTAATGGTCAGATAAAAGTGTCACTGGAAATATTGTTTGCTGCTTTTTGCTGGATCTTGACCAGTCACTATTTTCTCTCGATGTGGTGTCAGTTCCACCCCACCCCCTACCCCCACTGAAGAGCTAAATGATCTGACTCTGGTTTGAATACAGTTCCATGATTGGTAGCCATGCTTTGGTTCCTCTCTCAACTTGGCATTTTACACTTGGGAAGTTAGACAGTGAGCAAACTTCTTCACACTTTCAAGCAGGTGTTCTACTGAGAATCAGAGAAACTAAATGCCAAATACTATTTGGCCAGTTCCAACGAAATGTCATCAACCTTAAACGTTAACTCTGCCTCTCCAACAGCAGATACTGCCGAGCCTGCTGAGTATTTTTATACTATTTTAGCCAGGATTCGCTAACTCACCACAAACTAGAGATCATGGGTCACCAACTCTGGTTGGACGCATTTGTGGCAATTTCTTCACATGATTTCCCGCCCCCCCAACCACCTCAACCGCTCAAACATCCGTTTCCCCACCTCCAATACTTTCATAGTTAATAAACAAAAGCGTTCAAAGAGATGAAAGAGAAACACATTTATATTTTGCAGCAGCGTACAGATGAATCTTCAATTCCTGGAGACTCCAGGATAATCCTGGAGGGTTGGCAACTCCTGCTGGAATTGAACTTGGGACTACATGGCTCAGTAACACACTGTGCATTCATTCACCGAGGAATTGGAAACTAAGTGCAGCGAAGCTTTTAAGAGACTGTTGAGAGGGAATGGGTTTAAGTGTTCTTCCTGAGAACTAGAATTGAGTAATTAGTGACGAGTTATGAGGGATCTGGCCATTAGTTGAGTTGTGACAATGGCTGAACAAGTTCAGTGTCTCTATGTGACACTAATTAGAGACACAGCACTTCCTGAGAGTTACCATTGCAAGATCGGTGGTACTTATTAAATCTAAAGGTTGAGTCTCCTATTAGTCGCTAGTTTCCAGATGTATCAAAATCATTAATTGTGACTTTTCTAGTGCAGATATAAATAATCAGTAATTGTTTTCAAAATATTGAGAAGGGAACATATTTTAATTAGATCACAACAGTGGAAAAAAACCCCTATCTGACGTGTTTTTTGTGTTGTTAAGACTGTAGCCTCAGGCTCCCAGCCTAACCCATCACTACAGCCTTTGATTGAATGAAAAGTCGTGGTGGCAAGATGCATTTGGGGATACAGGCACTGCCTAACTTAACATATAAAGAGGAATCATTAAAAGAATAGAGCTTAAAGTGGAAATTAGAAGCATGGGAATGTGGGTTAATTGCTGTCATTCCCAAATCCTGATGAACTGTACTTCACTCTTTGACAAAGAGCACCTCAAGAGCCAGGCTGAGGTGAAATGTTTTTTTTTAAAAATTGAGAAACCATGTAAAAGTTAATCGTGTGATGGAAACAGCAGTTTTTCTTCGGGATGGATGAGCCGAGATAGGATGAATGGTCCTTCCTCATTATTCTCCCCATGTGACCATCACTGATAAAGTTGGCATTTATTGCTCATCCCTGACTTGTCTAGTGGTTTGCTAGGCCACAGCAGAGGATGATTAAGAGTCAACCATGCTGGACTGGGGATTGGAGTTACATACAGGCCCAGAGCAGCTAAGGACAGCAAATTTCCTTCCCTTGAGCACATCAGTGCACCAGTTAGGTTTTAGTGACAAATCAACAGTTTCATGGTCCCTTTTATTGACACCTGCTTTATTTTCTAGTTATATTCAACAGAAGACTTGAATTTATAGTTCAGTTCCTTTTAAACTAAATTCAAATTCTCAAACTACCACAATGGGATTTGTACTCAAATTCTCTGGATTATTAGTCCAGGCCCCTTGATTACTAGTCACAAGGAAATTAGTCAACACTGTCTTGAGCAGCCAATCTTGCTGAGACTGCTGTGCAGTATCAAGACAGTGCTGCAGTGTGGACATAACTGTCTATTCAGACAGTCATTGTTCACCTTGGTTCTGATGGTTCATGTGGATGTTAAAGATCCCACAGCATTATTTGAAGAAACACGGGAGTTCCCTTGGTGTCCTGGTCAATAATTATCCCACAACCATGCAGCGAGTAGAGTAACTGATTGATCACTACTGAGCAAGAGGCCTCCCCATCCTTGTGCGTGTAAGAAGCAGCATTATGGTTATGACCCAAATAGTGAGAGAAAAACAAGGAACAGGAATAACATCCTGGGAAGAGACAATTAACACCTATCAAATGCGGAATTGGTGGCGTAGAGGCTCTGGGAGAAACATTCGAGCACTCCCTTCATTTCAATGATTTCAGCAGGCAACCCTGAGCTGAATGTGCTACTGACTGGCAAGGCGTTCAACAGGGGGTCCAGCAGCGTGCACGCCTAACATATGTTTCTGTCAGTCTGCAGTTCTTAAAGGCAGCCTGTCTCTCTTAAAGGGGCGCTACACACTGTATACCAGCTGCTGCTGATTGTCTGTGGAGGATGTGTCTACAAGGAAAGGCAAACCAAAAGGAGTAGTGTGTAAGAGAGGAGGTCACAGACCTGAAACATTAACACAGATGTTGCCCGAACTACTGAGAGTTTCCTACATTTTCTGCTTTTATTTCAGATTTCCGGTAACCACAGTATTTTGCTATTATATTCTCATAACAATGCCTTTAAAATCCAAAATGTCACCAAAACTCATGAAAGATCCCATCACAATATAAACTTTGCAAAAGCTGAAGTAACCTCCTGTGCAAGGTGATGGCTGGCCCTTTAAATGCCGCTGGTGGGAGTCCCTGGTATAGCTGAATGTGTGAGTGAATAGGACAGGGCATTAACCTAACCATCCAATTTTGTGGAATGTGGGTCAAGTCAGCTGAAGAAGCTGATTGAGATCATGATCTGCCCACTCTGCGTGGTTCTGATGCACACCCAGCATGCCAGCTCTAACAAACACACTTTCAGTCTTGGCGCATTGCAGGAATGCACCGGGGGTAGCAGGAAATACTCTGGCTAACATTATTTTTCTTTGGGGCTTCCACAGTGCCAGCACCAGAGGAACTTTCACAGCCTCCGTGTCGATATTTGACAGAAAAGGCTCTGAAAACCACACTCGGCCAAAACAAATTACAATTCAACTTATTTGAAGGGATGATTATGAGCTGTCCCATAACCTTGGGGCCCAGGATCTCCTGTGAACTGGTCGTGTGGAGTCCATACTGAGTACTCATGTCTCACTTGTGCTTACCTTGTGCCAGTGTCTGTAGTGGTACTGTGGGCTGCCCAGGCTGCAGTGTCACGAGTCCCTGCCGCTGGAGGTTTAGAAGGTGCTGTTGTTGAAGCTGTTGCATTTGAAGAAACTGCTGCTGGAAGGCAAGCTGCTTATTCCCCAACTGCTGCTGTTTGAAGAGAGAAAACACCATGAGACGCTCTTCACCATCACAGTCACTAGCAGGCACCAGCAACAAGACCTCTTCCTTCCGAAGGTCCTAACATTTGCTTGCCCGCGTTGACAGGACCACTGGTGCCCCCCACCCACCCCTTCACTCCGCAGAATCTCTAACAGATGTCTGTCCTTCCTATGTGAATTGTATTGTGGGTGCTAGTCAGCTATCAAACTGCAGAAGCATCACAACTGAACCTGGATTGATGTACTTTCCAGCAGTAAGTCATACGATAATGATCAGGGAACTCTATTGCTCTTTCTCCGTGGATTCTGGTAGTCCTTGCTCTGACAGAGTCAGGTAACAAAACACAGAATGATGGCTGAACCGAGAAGTCTCTATTCTGTACGGTTCAGTATAAAAGTGGATAGCAAAATTATCATTAAAACCAGCATGGGACCTCAACACTCTGATACATTCACATACCAGTCATTAATGTTGCCATAAAAGACATGGAACGCTGTTCAGGATTCAGTTGAAGGACCAAAGATCAAATTCCAGTCTTGACTCTTCCCTCAGTAAAAGGGTTTTATTGGCACATAGAGACCACACGCCTCTACTTCAGGTATATGGAGCCCAGAACAAGGGCAAAAGGAGCAAATATCTCCCAGGATGCCTGTCACCGGTTTACTTTCTGTCAACCAACTCCACATCCAGGAGATGTACATACGAACATACGAACAAGGAGCAGGAGTAGGCCATTCAGCCCCTCGAGTCTGCTCCACCATTTAATAAAATCATGGCTGATCTGATAGTAACCTCAAATCTTCATCTGGCCTACCCCCTGATAACCTATCACCCCCTTGTTTACCAAGAATCTATCCACCTCTGCCTTAAAAATATTCAGACTCTGCTTCCACCATCTTTTCAGGAAGAGAGTTCCAAAGACTCAACCCCCTCAGTGAAAAGATTTCACCTCAGCTCTGTTTTAAATGGGCGACCCCTTATTTTTACACAGTGACCCCTAGTTCTAGATTCTCCCAAAAGAGGAAACATCCTCTTCACACCCACCCTGTCAAGACCCCTCAGGATCTTATATGTTTCAATCAAGTTGCCTCTTACTCTTCTAAACTCCAGCAAAAACAAGCCTGACCTGTCCAACCTTTCCTCATAAGACAATCCACCCATTCCAAATGTTAAGAAATCTACAGCCCCATCTAATCCACTCACCAAGCACTGCCCCTGAGCTTACACAGTGAGTCTCTGGGCTTTGTGTTTCCCAATAGGGTGCCCAATATCTTGGGGCTAATGCAAGCGGGACATGTCCCTACATGAAGAGATACCCCAGCAAGGTAAGGCTTGAACCGTTTTATCCGGTCTGTGAACCAAAATGCAGGTCTCCCACTGCATCATCCTTACTAATCCTGCTCCCCACCCCCTGCACTTCCCCTCCAGTTCTCACTCTCTCGCATTCCCCCATCCCTGATCTACCCCCCTTTATACCCCACAGACATTCCCATTTGGCAATTGTCAAAGTTCTCCCACTCGTTCACTTGCCACCAAACTCTCCACAACTAACACTAACCTCCCCCACAGTCTTCCCCAACTCTCCCTCTGTAATTAACGGCTGGAGTGTGAGATTGGGGCTAGGATTTAAGTCCTGTAAGCTTGGTGTAGAGCTTTAAATATGGTGATGGATTTAAGATAACTGGTAATCCAAAAAAAAAACACAGCCTAATTATAAACTTACGTCCATAATCCCGGCTGACACTCTCAGTAAAGGGAAAGAGTGTTGGAGGGGCAGGGCTGAGGGAACATTGCACTGTTAGAGGGGCAGTACTGAGGGAACACTGCATTGTCAGAGGGGCAGTGCTGAGGGAGCGCTGCATCGTCAGAGGGGCAGTACTGAGGGAGTGCTGCATCGTCATAGAGGGGCAGTACTGACGGAGTGCTGCAATGTTGATGCTACCATCTTTTTGGTGAGATTTTGAATCAAGGCCCTGTCTGGCCTCTTGATTATAAATGAAGGATCCTACAGCTCTATTTTGAAGAAGAGTAGGGGGTTCTCCCCTGTGTTCTGAGTCCAATATTTAACATTCAACCAACATCTCTAAAACAGATGATCTACACAAGAACACAAGAAATAGGAGCTAGAGCAGACCATATGGCCAATTGAGTCTGCTCCAACTTCAATGGTTGATCTTGGGCATCAGTTCCACTTTCCTGCCTTCACCCCATAGCCCTTGGTGGTCTGAGAGACCAAAAATCTGTCTTTCCCTGTCTTAAATGTATTCTTTTTTTGAATTCATGGGATGTAGGCTTCGCTGGCTGGGCCAGCATTTATTGCCCATCCCTAGGTTGCCTTTGAGAAGGTGGTGGTGAGCTGCCTTCTTGAACTGCTGCAGTCCATGTGGCGTAGGTACACCCACAGTGTTGTTAGAGAGGGAGTTCCAGGAGTTTGACCCAGCGACAGCGAAGGAACGGTGATATATTTCCAAGTAAGGATGGTGAGTGACTTGGAGGGGAATTTCCAAGTGATGGTATTCCCATCTATCTGCTGCCCTTGTCCTTCTAGATGGTAGTGGTTGTGGGTTAGGAAGATGCTGTCGATGGAGCCTTGGTGAATTCCTGCAGTGCATCTTGTAGATGGTGCACACTGCCGCTACTGTGCGTCGGTGGTGGAGGGAGTGAATGTTCAACGATGGAACATCCACAACTCTTTCAGGTAGGGAATTCCAAAGATTCACCACCCTTTGAGTGAAGAAATTTCTCCTAATCTCAGTCCCAAATCATCAGCCCCTTATCCTGAGACAGGGCCCCCGTGTTTCATATTCTCCGACCAGAGGAAACAATCTCTCAGTGTCTACGCTATCAAGCCCCTTCGTTTCAATGAAATTGCCTCTCATTCTTCTAAACTCCAGAGAATATAGGCCCAATTTACTCAACCTCTCAACATAGGTCAAATCCCTCATCCAAGGAACCAATTTAGTGAACCTTTGCTGTACTGCCTCCAATGTAAGTACATCCTTTCTTAAATGTGGAGACCAAAACTGCACACCGTATTCCAGATGTGGTCTCACCAAAACCCTGTACAATTGTAGCAAGACCTCTTTATTCCCATACTCCAATCCCCTTGCAAAAAAGGTTAACATGCCATTTTCCCTCCTAATTGCTTGCTGCACCTACATGCTAACTTTCTGTGTTCCTTGTGCAAGCACACCCAAGTCTCTTTGAACATCGACATTCACAAATTTCTCACCTTTTAAAAAACATTCTGCTTTTCTATTCTTATGATCAAAGTGAATAATTTCACACTTCCCCACATTATACTCCATTTGCCATCTTGTTGCCCACTCACTTAACCTGTCTTTATCTCTTTGCAGCCTTTCTGTGTCCCCCCCACAGCTTTACCTTCCCAACTAGCTTGGTAACATCAGCAAACTTAGAAACATTACATTCTGTCTCTTCATCTAAGTCATTAATATAGATCATAATTAGCTGAGGCCCCAGCACTGATCCTTGCGGCACTCCACTATTCACTGCCTGCTAACTTGAGAAAGCCCTGTTTATGCCCATTGTTTTCTATTCATTAACCAATCCTCAATCCTCTATTACCCCTGACTCTTTAAGCCCTTATCTTGCCTATTAACCTTTTGTGTGGCACCTTATCAAATATCTTTTGGAAAACCATTCTTTGGTGTATTCCAATCCTTTGGACCTGGTCATTATCATATTGCAGATTTTCGGAGCTTTCTATGCATAAATTGACTGCCACATTTTCTACATTACAACAGTGACTACACTTCAAAAAGTACTTCTCTCTCTCCCATTTCTTGTAGCACCCTTATTGTCCCAGGGTTGTTAATCATGGCTTGTACCATGATCTCGCCATGGGGACAGGCGAGAAGGCAGTCCCAAAAATGACCCCAGCTGGCACAGGAATTGAACCCCTGTTGTTGGTGTTATTTGTTTTGTCTTGAGTTTGGGTCTTGATATCCACTTCTTGCTTCCCACCAGCTCTCAGTTACTTAACCATATGACATTATATCATGGTTACATCAGCATCAGGTGCTCCTGATGTTAACCCTTTACTCTACTTCTCCCTCCAAGTCTTTATCCGAACTATATACATCCTCCTACATCTCCACCCAGTGTCTCAGACTTCACAGGGTCAGTCTCTGTGGAGCCTTGACAGAATCTTCCTGATCTGGCTCTGATTTCATTTTGAGGTTGATGATGAACTGCACTCCCTCATCGTTCGATAGGAGTGTCTTACACCTGGGTGGTTGTAGAGTTTCTACTTGTTTCTGGTTCCTTGTCTCCATCCAGATCTGAATAGTATGTCCAAGATTCCACTGGTTTCCTTCTCAATGAGATCAAGGCTCTTCGGTTCCTCCTGATATTTCCCTGCTCCGTCTCAATTCTATAAGATCTCGGTAATTGGGCTCTTTCTATGACTTCTTTCTGTTAATCTCCATGCTCTCTCTCGAGTTGCAGCCCTTTCAAGTCTCGTGCTCTATGCCTGAAGTTGAAATACGAGCTTGACAGTCTCTTTGTTGCTCCTCACACTTCCTAGCTCTCTCATGAACATGGAGGTAACGTTAGATTGTAGTGTTTGTTGTAGAGCTGGAAGTTGTGTTTGCAGCTGTCTTCCCATCAATTGTTCTGATGGCAAGAACCTATTTTTTTAGCAGCGAGGCTCTGTAATTAAGAAGAGTTCTTTTTCATCAATTCCTTGATTGTTCAAACTCCTCTGTCTGCTTCTCCATTCACCTGCGGATATCTGGGTGAACTAGTCACATGTATGAAACCATATTCTGGTGCAAAGTTATGGAACAACTCATTAGCAAACTGAGGACCCTTGTTTGACACCACTACATCTGGGATGCTATGTGCTGAGAATATTCTTTTCAATGATGTAATGACTGTCTCCGCATTGATGCTCTGTAGTCTGATTGCTTCTAGCCATCTGTAGTAGTAATCAATGACAATGATGAAAACTTTTCCTTTAAACTCGAACAAATCCATTCCTAGGTGCTTCCAAGGCTGCATAGGAAAGGTGGATGGTGCGAGTGGTTCACTCTGCTGTTGGCTATTCCCTGCACACGTAAAGCAATTTGTGATTAATTCTTCAATGGGGTGACTGATGCCTGGCTGCCAGACTGGCTGTTGGGTTCTTGATCTGCATTTCACTATTCCGAAGGGATCTTGGTGGATTTTCTGCAGAATGTTAACTCAAAATGATTTTGGGATAACGAGCCTATTGTTGAAAACTAAGAACTCAATGATGATGGTGAGATGTTTCCTTTGCTCAAGATATTGGTCAAGTGCAGGATTATTTGGAGTGTACTCTGGCCATCCATTCTGGCATTACTCTTTTATTTTCATGCATTCATCATCCTGCTGTTGTGCTAGCTTCATCTCTTGTAACTTTTTCTCAGTGGCTGGTAAGTGTTTTGTGATGGGCAAAGTGCACACTTCCACTTTGTCAATAAAATTTAAATCTACCAATTGTACTCCTTCCATGGGGATTCTTGACAATGTACCTGCAGTCGTTTGGTATTTTCCCTGGACGTACTCAGTAACTGAATTATATCTCATGAGTCTCAGTTGAAAACTTTGAATTCCTGGTGGCATTTTTGCAATTTCCTTTTGGTTAAGGAGAGTAGCGAAAGGCTTGTGATTGGTTTTAATTTTGAATCTTAAACCCATGAGATAATCAGAGAACTTCTCAAAGGCCCATGTGGCTGCTAAAGTTTCTTTATCAATGGTTGCACACCTCTTCTCCATGTCCGTAAGAGATCTCAAGGCATAATATACTGGTCTTCTTTATCCTTTTTTTAAAATGTGAAACAGCCTTGCACCTAATCCTGTAGATGATGCATCCACTGCTACAATTGTTGGCAACTCTGGGTCATAGTGTGCTAGTATCCCTGGTAATATTTAGAGTTTTTTGATTTTGTCAACTGCATTATGCTGGTTGACATTCCAGCACCAGTGTTCACTTTGTCTCAGTAGTTGTCGTGATGGCCTGTTGATTTCCGCCACGTTGGGTAAGAATTTGCTCATTTGATTTACCATGCCAAGGAATCTTTGTAATTCTGGGATGGTTCTGGGCTGTGAGAACTCTCAAAATCACTTTGATCTTCAGCAGATCGGCCATAATTCCTGAAGCTTGCACAATGTGCCCTAAGAATTTTATTATCAGCTTTGCAAATTCACATCTGTTGTTTAAGGTCAAACCTGCTTCTTGTCGGACTTTAAAGACTGTTGTTACATGACGGTCATGTTTTCCCTTTGCAGAACCATATATCAGAATGTTGTCCATACGGCATATTGCTCCTTCCAGGGTCTGAGACATCGTTCTTTCAAATACCTCAGGTGCAGAAGCAACTCCGAACGGTAACCTGTTAAAACAATAATGACCAAATGGAGTGATAAACTAGTTAAAAATCTTGATTCGATGCCTAGGTGCAACTGCCAGAAGTCGCTGTTAGCATCCAATTTCGTGAAGAGGGTGCTGTTTACTAATTTGGCGAGACTTTCATCCACTGATGTCATTAGGTAGGTCTTGCACTCTACTGACTTGTTTAGTTGAGTCAATCTACCCAGATTCTGACTGAACCATTAGGCTTTGGTACTGTGACCATTCCAGAACACCACTTTGTCGGTACGGTTACTGGAGAGATGACCGCTTGTTGTAACATGTGTTCAATCTCACTCTTGACTGTGTCTAAGAGTGGGTGAGGGACCTTCCTCACTGTGAAGAGACATACAGGCTTAGCATCTGCCCTTAGGGTTACATGATATCCTGTCTTCAGCTCTCCTAAGCCCGAAAATAAGGATGGAAATTCATTCCTGAATACCTACTGAGCTGCTAATCAGCGATTTCATCAACTTTATAAATCAGCCTCAGCTGCAAACATGTCTTTCTGTTCAGCAATGATGACTCCTGGTTCTTTATCACATACAGAGGTTCCACAATTTCTTTATCCTTGCATTTTAATCTTGCCAAGTGTTGGCCTATTACTTTCAGTGTCGTCCCTCCTGGACCTTGCGACTGGAAGGTGATATTTTTAAGCAATTTTATTTCATCAGATAACACTGAAACACCTGCCCCTGCATCTAGCTTGAATTCTGCAGGGTGACCATCAACATCTAATTTAATGCTCCAATAATTATTTTCTGTTTTGTTAATTTCTAAGAAGGTTATTTGTTGTTTCTGTGACTCTCCCACTTCTTGGGCTTGATTTGGTTTTGTTACATTCTCTTTCTTCCAAGGAGCTATTGACACTTTAGATCGGCACTGTTTTAAAATGTCCGAACTTCCCACAGTTGTGGCACTCAGCTGCCCCTGCTGGGCATTCTTTCCGCTTGTGTTGGGTTTTCATGCCACACCGGGAACATCTCAAGATGGTGATTGTTGCGCTTTTTCTCAATTTTGTGGGCTTTGCTTCACTGCACTTTCTCTTTTCTGTCCAACATATCGAATGGCTTCACTATTTCTTTTCCAAGGGACATCACTTTCCCATGAACAACTGCTCTGTTTAGCTTCCTCAGCTCATTCTGTTGAGTTATTTGCACAGACTTTGTGAGGGTTAAGTATTCCTTCATTTGTAAAAGTTCTGAAAGCATTTCATCCAAGACACTACTATATGGTCACATATTAAATCATCTCTGAGGATCCCATAGTTGTAATTCTCTGTGAGACTGTATGGGACATTTATGAATGAATCCATAGATACCCTCTGTTTTTATTCCCTCTTATTAAATTTTGTTTGCTCAGTGATCACATTTTTTTGAACACTGAAGTATAAATCAAATGCCTTGAGGCCTTCATCGTATGAGCTTGAAGCCTCATCGATGTTCTATCTTGTAATAACGTCACCAGCTGTGGCCCCTACTGTGCAGAGCAAGGTACTGACCTGACCCTTCCGTTCCTTCTTATGCAAACCTGAAGATGTTCTGCACCTGGAGAATCTCTTCCACCAATTGTCCCAGTGTTGAGCCTGTTGTGAGCCTTCCATGCTTTGGAAAAGTTCTGGGAGTGACAATGTCCACTCCATGCTTACCCTAAACTCTGGATCTTTTGCTGCTTCAGAAGTTTGGCTTTTCGACCATGATCCAAATGAATGCTATCTGGACTTTGCTTCTGCTGCACCCTTGAAGCTTTGGTTACTAGTGAGTTTTCAGTTTATTTTCTTTTTGTCCTTATCCCAAGGATTTGTCGATCTTTCTAGTCTGCAGTCTTCACCTTGCGGCTTTCTTGGGTCTTTTATGCTCTGTCCACTGCCACCATGTTTCGTCTTGACTTTTGGACTCGGATGGTTTCTGTAGGGTTTACTAAGAATACTTCTATAGACTGTTATTCATAAAAGCCATTCCCATTTATTCACAGATAGATATGTACATCTCAGTGCAAAACACCAGATTCTACTTCTTGCTTCCCACCAATTCTCAGTTACTTAACCATTTACATTGTATCAGTAATTACATCAGCATCAGGTGCTCCTGATGTTAACCCTTTACATTATTCAGCATTACACCTTAGCCACCTGAGCTAACTGGCCCCAGTAAGTGCTTTATTCGTAGTAAAGTGTTTTCAAGATAGTCCCATGGGAGGGGTGGGGTGGGGAGGGAGGGGTAGCAGTGAAGCCTGGGGCAGGGGAGGTCTAATCTTTCCTTATGAAGTCCCAAAAAGCCCTCACACTCCCCAGCCTCTGGGTTCAGCAATAAAAGTTTTTTTCTTAAAAACTTTGCTTTAAATGACTATTGCTGGTCCCAACTCGTCTTCCTGCTGTTTTGACCTCGTAGCAATTCCACAACAGCTTTCCGATTGTCACTTAATTGTGCCAAACCCAGGGTTCACTATTCTCTGTATAAAGTCTTATCTTAATGGCTTTGGCAGTGCTTTCCTTTTAAATATGAGATTCCAGGGGAGGATTTTGTGGGGGATTTTCCCCTCGTCGGGTGGGCGGGCCTGGGAGCGGCCACGCAACGGTCCGCTACCTGCAATCGGGCCCCAATCGCGATGGCCAGCCCGTGTGAAACACGTGCTGATAACCTCAGTGCTGCGTGGGCAGGGGGCAGGAGGAGCGCGAGCGCTGAAGTTTGCGCATGCGCACAGGTGCTGCCTCAGGGAGCTGAAGATTTTTAACACGAGAAATAAGGCTTTTAAAAATAAGGGAAACATGTCCCTACATGTGACTCTGTCACATGAACAGGGACATGTGAAATATGAGATATGAGAACATGAGAATATGAAATTTAAGAACATGGACAAAAGAGCTGAACACCCGAGGTGAGGCGAGAGTGACCTTGACATCAAGGCAGCATTCGACCAAGTGTGACATCAAGGAGCCCTAGCAAAACTGGAGTCAATGGGAATCAGGGGAAAACTCTCCGCTGGTTGGAGTCATACCTAACACAAATGAAGGCGATTGTGGTTGTTAGAGGTCAGTCATCTTAGCTCCAGGACATCACCGCAGGAGTTCCTCAGGGTAATGTCCTAGGCCCAACCATCTTCAGTTGCTTCATCAATGACCTTCCTTCTACCATAAGGTCAGAAGTGGGGATGTTCGCTGATTATTGCACAATGTTCAGCACCATTCACAACTCCTCAGATATTGAAGCAGTCCATGTCCAAATGCAGCAAGGCCTGGACAATATCCAGGCTTGGGCAGACAAGTGGCAAGTGACATTCGCGCCACACAAGTGCCAAGCGATGGCCATCTCCATCAAGAGAGAATCCAACCATCGCCCCTTGATGTTCAATGGCATTACCATCACTGAATTCCCCCACTATCAACATCCTGGGGGTTACCACTGACCAGAAACTGAACTGGACAAGCCATATAAATACTGTGGCTACAAGAGCAGGTCAGAGGCTGGGAATCCTGCAGTGAGTAACTTACCTCCTGACTCCCCAAAGCCTGTCCACCATCTACAAGGCACAAGTCAGGAGTGAGATGGAATACTACCCACTTGCTTGGATGACTGCAGCTCCAACAACACTCAAGAAGCTTGACACCATCCAGGATAAAGCAGCCCGCTTGATTGGCACCACATCCACAAACATTCACTCCCTCCACCACCAATGCACAGTAGCAGCGTGTATACCATCTACAAAATGCACTGCAGGAATTCACCAAGACTCCTTAGACAGCACCTTCCAAACCCATGACCACTACCATCTAGAAGGACAAGGGCAGCAGATAGATGGGAACACCACCACCTGGAAGTTCCCCTCCAAGTCACTCACCATCCTGACTTGGAAATATATCGGCTGTTCCTTCACTGTCGCTGGGTCAAAATCCTAGAACTCCCTTCCTAACAGCACTGTGGGTGTACCTGCTGGACTGCAGCGTTTCAAGAAGGCAGCTCACCACCACCTTCTCAAGGGCAACTAGGGATGGGCAATAAATGCTGGCCCAGCCAGCGAAGCCCACATCCCGTGATTGAATTTTTAAAAATGAGTTTTTAAAAATGTTTGTTTCTTTTTAGTCATTGTTTGAAACTCATCCCGCCCGTGCGTGAGGTTTCGCAAAAAACGTAAAGGCCGCCTGGCACATTTGCCCACCCACCAACCGTAGGGTTGGATGGGCAGTAAAAAATTCAATTTAATTAATTGATTAAGGGGTTTAATAGCCCTCTTAATTGTCGGCGGGCACGCTGCCAAATCTCCCACGCGCCTACCGACCGAAATATCGCACAAGTGCACGATGACGTCAGGACGCTCGCCTGACATCATCGCGCGCTATTTCACGCTTGTGTATGTCGTGCGTGCACCTGCGCGCCGAGCTGACAATCCTGCCCTTTAACTCAGAATGAGCAAAGTGTTTTTTTTTTAAATGAAGTTCTGCTTTTGTGGTGATGGTTTCGCTAACAAGCAGCCCTCTGTGTCCTATTAACACAGTCCCCAGCGAGGTATTAGTAAACTAAGATACTAAGGTACAGTCTAGCTGCTTGAACTCTGTCACTGCAGTGACACATCTCCTCTGAATGTATTAAATATGAATACATTACCAGAGGTTTCCTGCACTAACATAAATTCTCATCTGCTTCGGAGATCAGTCTGGAAATTTCTTACTCAATGTATCTAAACTGCAGTTTCTCTAAAGGTGGCTACAAACTTATCCATCAAGTTATCATAAATGGTTTGGCTCTTTCATTTAGCCTGATTCTATTTGTCCAGCTCATTCTCTTTCTACTGCAGCTTTGAACACTAATTATTCCGGAATGTGGAAGGGTGACCATTGCTTATCAATAGCATGTACAGCAGCTAATCCATTGGTTCACTTATAAAGCACATGTCAGAGTGAGGCAGTCTCCTGACACTAATTGTATGTATGTGGCGTAAATGTGAAATTAAGGCCCACACCAACTCCTCCAGGAAGTCTCCTTGTGGCACTAGGGTGGCTTTGAGTTGGCTGAATGTTTCTTTTCCCCTCCTCCTGCAGGTAAGATGATCTCAATCTCAATCCACGGGTTCAGTGCACTTTGTTTCTGTTGGTAAATCAGCCACTTGGGCTTGCCAGCTCCTCTAGGATTGACCTTGCGTATCCAGGAATTAAAGATTAATCTGTAAGACACTGCAGCAAAAAAAAACCCAGGAGAAAAATCTGATGGGGGTGGGGTTGAATTTGAAAACATTGTGTTTTGGGAAAAAAGAATCACCTGAGCCCTTTTGCTGGCTTGTTATGAAAAGATTCAGGAGTTGGGGAGCAAATGGCTGTTTGGTTGATTGTCAAGAATCATCCATTCAAGGAGTGAAGAGTCCAATTGATTTCCAATTGATGGGCAGCACAAGGATGGACATGTTGAGCAGCCAATGACAGGGCTCTGGAGGCAGGACAAGTAAAGTTAGGGGGTCACGTCATGACCCCCAGAATATTTCCAACTAGAGGTTGTCAACCTGGAGCACCTGCTTTCTGATTTGTTCATAGTGCTTTGTAAAAACCTGCCTGTGGCTCAAGAAATTGCAAAGGATTTTGATGCGGCAGATTTGGAAAGGGGAACAGATTCATTAACATCTAGTCACCGCTACAAGTGTCTAATTAACCTTATTTCAATTTGAATAAACACAGGCTCTGAAATTCCAAGGGTTGTGACCTGGCTCACAACCACTAGATGCTTTTATTCATTCTTAGGATGTAGGCATCGCTGATAAGGTCAGCATTTATTACCCATCCCTAATTGCCCCCTGAGAAGATGATATCTGGATTTTTGAACCACTGCAGTCCACCTGTTGAAGGTGTTCCCACAGTGCTGTTAGAGAGGGAGTTCCAGGATCTTGACTCAGCGATAGTGAAGACCCTGTGGCCCCCCAGCACTGATGCCACCAGAGTTTGCGAGGTCAAACACTGTCACTCCATTGCCCACCTACCCCCACAAACCAGAAACTGCAGCACCCACCTGCCCGCCCGCCCGCTTACTGGGGTGACAGAGCGTTCATCCAGCCCATCGGTTCACTAACGTCTTTCAAGAAAGGCAACCTGTGTGTTGTTGAATGAATCAACACACGGATGGAATCTATTTAAACTCACCCCTGCTACCCAACTTATAACTGTCATAGACACATCTGTTCACAGCGGAGTACAGATATTAGTCTGTGATACCGGCACAACTAACGTAGAAGCAGAAGCAGAATAGTGCTGGTGGAGGTTCATGAAAAGGCTAAGTCTTGCCTCCGATATGTCGTGTGGCACTATCACCATGCCGAAACCAGGCATCCAAGAGGCACTGTGGGCCATCAGCAGCAGCAGAATTGTTTTCTGCCACCATCTGTAACCTACTCATTAGGGTTGCCAACCCTCCTGAAATGCCAGGAGCCTACCGAAATCGGCATCAATCTCCCAGCAACTTTAAAAGCAATCTGGAAGATTTTAAAATGATATTTTAAGCAAATGAGTCGCATAATTCATGCCGGAGCTCTTTCAGAGCTTCAGGGCGCATCGTCCGAGATTTTCACAAAGTGCAGCAGTGGGCGGGAAAGAGTCATTTTACCCGCCGGCTGCAATGGTGGGTTTTTGCTTCATATCATCCCATTCCTCCTCACTAATTATGCAGCCACAGGAAACACGCCGTCTCGCTGGCGGGCAGTCCCTGAATCGCCCGCCATGCATTACCTCAGTTTCCTCACTCCTGGTGCCATATCTAAACTGTAGCCGCGCTCACAGTTCTCAATGTTTGCAGCCCAGGACTGCTCCAGTGGAGACATGGCCCTGAAATCCAAGAAGAGTTCAGTGACCCCTTGCTGGAATGCCTTTCGGAGACCCCGCTGTGATGTCCTCCACCCCTGCTCTGGATGCAGGAGGTCCAGTAATCTCACCACTCCAGCTTGGGAGGCGATGGCAGAGGTGGTCAGTGCCAATCCTGCACAGAAGAGGTCGGCCATCCGGTGCAGAAAGAGGATGAATGATCTCATATGTGCCACCTGGATAAGGCAACCATCTCATCACTCTAAACTCACACACTCACAAGCCCATCATACATCCACTGGCATCTCACTCACTGCCAGCTCAAGGGACATCACCACTCACTCTCTCACACACACCCTCACATCTCCATCTGGGCTCATCTCCTCTGGAGTCTGCCTCCTCAGCCCTCACCATCTTGAGGCTACTTGCACAGATCAACATGTGCCCCCACACACACCCTGGGATACCCCCTTTCCCCAGTACAGCTCTTGCCCTCCAGCCGCTTACCTCGCCAGAGGCCACTTCTCCCCCTCCCCCAAGCAAGACCTAGTCCTGTAGCCGTTGAGTAGCCACTCCCACCTTTCGGCTGGTCTGGTAGGTAGAGACCTGCCCGCGAGGCCCCCTAAAAGTGATGTTGTGCTGCCTGCGAAGCCTGGCGCTGATGACTGCGAGTGCTGCCCGAAGCAAGGTTGGCAAACCAACCTCGAAGTCCCGAGTGAGGTACAGCTCACCAGGTGCACGTCGCTTATGTACAGTTGTGAAACATGTCAACGTGCAATCACACCGACATGCCCGGATAACCCAATGTGGGGGAGATGATTCTGGCGAGCAGGGTTTACAATGAGAAGCTAAAGTATTGAAATTAGGTTCCCAACGTGCGGCAGTAGGAAACGAGGTGCGCCATTGACTGGTGGAGAGGACAATTGCAAACCAGTTTCACGATGGTGTGAAACAAATTTTTGGCCTTCCCGCCATATTGTTCCCCCCACCCACCACGACGCTCGACATCAACAGGGCCGGAAAATTCTGGCCTCAGGCTCATCCAAATGGTGATCTGATCACTCACTCGGCAATGTGATGACATGAAACGTAACCAGCTAAACCGGTCCTGAGGCGCATGTGGACCGTGCTCATCAACGTTGTTACCTGTCTTCCCACTGACATCGAGCCTCGAGGAGGTAAAAGCAGGGCCCTGCAGGCTGTGCCTTCCTTGATGGATTTAGTCACAGCCGATTTTGAAAAAAAACAAACCTATTGTGCGAATTAATGGTACACAATGGGCTTTTGCAGTGGATTTGATAGAAGCCAAGGTTTGTTTTCCTCTCTCGCACTCCCTTAGAACCCGCTTGTGCCTTCTGCCGACATCTCCCAGAACATGTCCAGCCAGTGTTGGCAACCCTATATCCCTGACATCTTGTTTACCTTACTTACAGAAACACGGACGAGGGAATAAAGCCAGGACCCTCGTGTCCGGTATGCTTCAGTTCAGCAATGGCCAATCCATTGACTCAATGATTTACTGTGTATCCGGATGGAGAACCCTTTCATGAAAATCCAGCTCACTAATCCTGCAGTACAAGGACTCAGCCTTTGTCTAATCTTTCTGATTCAGAGTGTAAACTCTACCCAAGGACCCATAAGGACTCAAAATTAAACAAAAACTCATAACTTAAGTAAGAATATTACTTTCACTATCCACTACTTTCTCCAGCAACTGTGGGTCATAGCTGTGCGCCCCAGGACTGGTAAATGGTTATATGGGGTCTTCTGTTCATTGGTAGCAGTGTGGTTGCCAAGGAACCAGGGTTTGTTAAGTGCGAGTGGGATTAAACGATCATTGGAGCCTTGGTAACAAACACATTCTGCTATGCCCATATTTGAAATGTCAAAAATGGGGCCATCAGATAAGTCTGACTGATGCAGAACTTGAATTCATTGAAAGTCATGAAGTTACAATCAGTTGCTGTCTCTAGCTCTCTTCCTGGAGATATGGAATTCATTAGGTACAGCTCCATCAGCCTCAGCTCTCCTCAGCCCCTCACCCAAGGCGCCAAACAACATTTGAAAGTGGAGACAGTGGGGGGGTTAATTTAAACCAACCCATTGGTGAAGGATTGGCACCATCAGATTGGTCATTCATTTTGATGAAATGGAAAATTGACCAGGGCGTTAAACGGGCAGACAACTTGGTCAATTTCCACTGGGTGAGGTTAGGGTAGTTTTACCCCCAGTGATTATTGGAAGGGTGTTTAGGAAGATAGGAACAGGAGGATGCCATTCATCTCCTCGAGCCTGTTCCGCCATTCATTTAGATCAGAACTGGGCTGTATCTTAACTCTATTTACTCACCTTGGTTCTTTAAACCTCTTACCCAACAAATATCTATCGCTCTTAGTCTTGAAATTTTCAATTGACCCCCCCAACCTCAACAGTTTTTTGGTGGAAAGAGTTCCAGATTTCCATCCCCTTTGTGTGAGGGGTTTCATGACATCACCCCTGAATGGCCTGGATCTAATTTTAAGGCAATGCCCCTTCTTCTGGATTCTCCCACCAGAGATACTGGTTTTTGGAGGAGGATGATCAGAGCTGAGACTAATGCCATCCTCTCCTGAATGTTAGAATCATTTTTTTTTAACAAAGTGGAAGGACATGGCATTATCTGGACATTTCAATGCTAACCTGGGATTTTTTTTAATAGGTCATAAATTCACTTTGGAACTGTAAACAAGCAGGCCTCTTCCAAGAAATCACCTGACCTTTATGGTGCTTGAGAAGGGGTTGTGTGTTTGTTTTGAACTGCAAAGCCCTTGGTGAGAACTTCAGACATCCATGAGGGAACCCCGGGCTGACAGCATCGAGACCCTGCGGACTTTATCCTATATTTTATAACACCCATCCTCTAAAGCCCATCTCAGCAGAGAGACTCTATCTGTTTTTCCTTTGTTTGTCTGTGTGTGTGTGCGTGTGCCTGTGTGCGTGTGTATGTGTGCCTGTATGTGTGTGTGCCTGTGTGTGTGTGTCTGTGTGTGCGTGTGTGTGTCTGTGTGTGCCTGTGTGTGTGTGTGTGTGTGTGTGCCTGTATGTGTGTGCGTGCCTGTGTGTGTGTGTGTGTGCCTGTGCCTGTGTGTGCGTGTGCGCGCGCGCCTGTGTGTGTGTGCCTGTGTGTGTGTGTGTGTGCCTGTATGCCTGTGTGCCTGTGCCTGTGTGTGTGTGTGTGTGCCTGTGTGTGTGTGTGTGTGTCTGTGCGTGTGTGTGTGTCTGTGTGTGTGTGTGTGTGTGCCTCTGTGTATGTGTGTGTGTGTGTGTATGTCTTCTTTAGGAAGAGATAGATAGTTATACTTCCTGATTACAGTTGTGTGTTAACAGGTACTTGCAATGTTTTAAAATAAATTAATCATTCTGAGTTTTTTGAAAGAAGCCTGGGTTAGAGCCTCTTTTCCTCTGGGTACTAGAGGTGTAGGTAAACAGCTGACCATTTCGGTGAGAAAATGAAACATTTAAGTTATTGGTACAGCCTGCGGAGTAGTAGGACTTGAGAATTCGCGCACTCCTCTCATCCCAGTCGCAACATGAGAAACACAGGCTCATGGGAACAGGAGGACGGGAATTCTGGTTGATCATTTTCCCTTCTCAGTCTGGATACTGAGGCTAACTGCAGCATATCAATCACTGTGTGGCTGCCATCTGCTGACTTCAGGGGGTTGCTCTGCATGACATACTAGATGGTGTAATTAGAGAACTAGAGAAGTAATCTCACAACAAACTGCTTTGTTTCCCTGTGCCCCTATAATCCATGTAATACGGTAATGCTCTTTATAAACAAAGAGGTATTAATTTGTGAACCTGCAACTTGTCGGGTCCCCAAACTGCACAGTGTCAGTGAAGCAAAAACCACAATCATGGCTCTGTATTCATTTGAGCGAAAGGAGGGACGGGGGCAGAGAGGTGGAAGGGGGGGAGCGAGGGGGAAAGGAGAGGAGGGGAGAGGGAGAGGAAGGGATGGGGGTGAGGGAGAGGGAGAGAGAGGGAGAGAGGGGGAGGGCCATGGGCGGGGCGTGGAGGGGGGAGGGGAGTGGAGGGGAGGAGGAAAGTAGGGAGTGCAGGGGGGTTGGGGAAGGGGAGGGGAAGGGGTGGGGAAGGGGGAGAGGAGGAGGGGAGGGCAAGAAGGACAGTGGGAGAGGAGATGGGAGTGAGAGCAGAGGGAGGGGGAGTGGAGGGGAGAGGAAGCGGAGGGGTGAGGAGGGGAGGGAGAGTGGCGATGGAGAGAACGGGAGTGGGAGGGGGAGGGTAGGGGAGAGGAGGGGGCAGGGAAGGGGGAGGGAAAAGTAGAGGAGTGGTAGATGAGGGGGAGAGGAGGGGGATGGGGAGCGGGAGAGGAGGGGAGGCGAGGGGAGAGGGGAGGGGAGGGGGAGGGGAGAGGGGGATGGGGAGAGGAGAGAGGGGGAGGGGGAGGGGAGGAGGGGATGGGAGAGGGGGAGGGGGGAGGAGCGGAGGGGACGGGAGAGGGGGAGGGGAGAGAGGGGGAGGGGGAGGGGAGGGAGAGAGGAGGGGAAGGGAAGGGGGAGGGAAAAGGTAGAGGAGTGGTAGATGAGGGGGAGAGGAGGGGGAGGGGGAGGGGGAGCGGGAGAGGAGGTGAGGGGAGAGGGCGAGGGGAGAGGGGGGAGGGGAGGGAGAGAGGAGGGGAAGGGAAGAGGCAAGCACAGGAGACAGGTGGAGGTGGAGGGAAGGGAGAGGAATCAGTTGAGTGGAGAGGGGAGGTATAGAGAAAAACGGGAAGTGGAAGGGGGAGTGAGGATCAAGCAGGGGGAGGGTGGGGTGGTAGAAAAATAATCAGCAATAATCTCCCCTTCATTAATGTTTGAATTTTGCAAGTCAGTCATCCCCAGGGTATGCGATTTAGCGGTGATGTGAGAAGTACATAACACTGCAGTACAGACAGGAGGAGTTTGTCTGTGGGAATGGGGAGTGATTACTTCTTAAAACACTTTGCATCGTAGTTAAAGTGGCATTGCATCATGAATCAGCGTTAACAAACTTTTTTTGGTCATTCCAAGCCAGGAACACAAATTGCATTAATGTGCTGATTGTTGGGATCACACTGTGCAGTTTGAAATTACTGTGATGAACTGAACTGCACTTAACAGGTTATCTTGCAAATTATTTTTAAAAATTTGTTAATGGGATGTGGGCGTCTCTGGCTGGGCCAGCATTTATTACCCATCCCTAATTGCCCTTGAGAAGGTGGTGGTGAGCTGCCTTCTTGAACCGCTGCAGTCCCTGTGGTGTAGGTACACCCACAGTGCTGTTAAGGAGGGAGTTCAGGATTTTGACCCAGCGACAGTGAAGGGACGGCGATATATTTCGAAGTCAGGATGGTGAGTGACTTGGAGGGGAACTTCCAGGTGGTGATGTTCCCATCTACCTGCTGTCCTTGTCCTTCTAGGTGGTAGTGGTCGTGGGTTTGGAAGGTGCCGTCTGAAGGAGCCTTGGTGAATTCCTGCAGTGCATCTTGTAGGTGGTACACACGCTGCTATTGTGCATCAGTGGTGGAGGGAGTGGATGTTGAAGGTGGTGGATGGGGTACCAGTGAAGTAGGCTGCTTTATTCTGGATGGAGTTGAGCTTCTTGTGTGTTGTAGGATTATATAAGCTATATGGCACAAAACAGGCTATTCAGCCCAACCAGTCCATGCTCCATTTGAATTTCCTCTCATCTTCTCTTATTTAAATCTACCATCCTAACTCTGAATTCCCTTCTCCCTCATACATCAGTCTAGTTTCTGTCTGAAATGTATCTATACTACTCGCTCCAACCACTCCCTGTGGTAGTGAGTTCCACATTCTCACCACTCTCTGGGTAAAGGAGTTTGGTCTGAATTTCCTATTGGATTTCTCGGTGACTATCTTATATTGACGGCTTCTAGTTTTGCTGTTCCCCACAAGAGGAAACATTCTCTCTGTATGTCACGTGTGTGATGTGAGATTGTTAGAATCTTTGTTAAATGGCACAGTTGAAACAAAAACAACAGGTCAACCAATCTTTCTGCCTCACCAACAACAGGAAGAATGTCAAAGTAATTGTTATTGAAGACTTTAAACTCGCTAAGTCTCGTAAGGATTTGAGGACAAGGATGAGAGTTCTGAAATTGAGGTGTTGCCCAGAACAGGCACTTCCCACAGTCTTTCTGATTGTAATATTCAGGGTTCAGCAGGACGGGCTGTCATGAGTGTGTGCACATCTGAGCCCCAATATCACAACAGGACCCTGATTGTATCTCACCTGTACCCCTGCAGGAGCTCTCTCTCTCCCTTTCCCACCTGGTGGAAATAGAGCACGTGTCAGGAAGGCTGAAGAGACCCAAGGGAGAAGTCCGAAATGCTTCCTTGTGGGTCAGAGGCATTGAGGATGCCACACAAGGTAGTCATGGCTCCCCTATAAAAACAAAAAACTACTGCAGATGCTGGAAATCCAAAACGAAAACAGAATTACCTGGAAAAACTCAGCAGGTCTGGCAGCATCAGCGGAGAAGAAAAGAGTCGACGTTTCGAGTCCTCAATTTTGGCTCCCCTATCCCAGACTCCTCCCTATTCTCCCATCACACCCGACCCATTGAAAGCAGGCACAACACACAATCCACAATATGCAAGCACCATAAATGAATCCTAAATCAACAATCTCACTTAGTGTCACTGGGGCTGAGATGCAGGAGTCGGTCAGTGTAGAGGGATCTTTACTCTGTGTCTAAAACCGTGCTGTACCTGTCCTGGGAGTGTTTGATGGGGACAGTGTAGGGGGGAGCTTTACTCTGTATCTAACCCCGTGCTGTACCTGCCCTGGGAGTGTTTGATGGGGACAGTGTAGAGGGAGCTTTACTCTGTATCTAACCCTGTGCTGTACCTGTCCTGGGAGTGTTTGATGCGGACAGTGTAGGGGGAGCTTTACTCTGTATCTAACCCCGTGCTGTACCTGACCTGGGAGTGTTTGATAGAGACAGTGGGTGTCTGAAACACACTAACATTCTTCACCCTGTGGCTGATAAAATTCACATGTGAAAAAACACTGTTTACTTCTAAAACAAACTGGCTGACTTCATTGTCTGCTCCACAATCACTCCCACACCCCTTTCAATAACCGCAAAAGGGTCCGAAGTAAATCAAAAACTGTCAAAGATATCAGCGTGAATTGGCAGCAGAGAGCTCATACAGTATTAAGTGATAAGGTCCAGAAATGTTACAGTGATAAAGGATACTACAGAGCTCAGTACTGGGAGGAATGATAAACACTTCTTTGATGTACTCAATGAAATATGGGCTGTATCACTCTGGCAGATGAGATCTTTAGAAGCTGGAGAAGTAAGGAAATGGTTCTTGATCCAAATCTGCAATGTGGCCAAACTGCTTATAAACCAACACAGACAGCAAGTCCCAGGAGAGGGACAGGGGGTCAAGGCCATTTCCTTGGAGGGTGTGTAATACATTTAAAGATGTTGGGTGTTCGCTGATGGGCTTCACTCCTTTAACACATTTTGTCTCTGTTCTGTTTACATTAGATGCAGTTCAGTGACTAAAGCTAGCGGGGTAACAGGCTTGTCAAGTTGATTTATGAGCACATCAACCCAAGTTTCTGTGTGTTGTACAAGACTGACAGCGGCAGTTCATTAAATCTGGGACCTGAGTGACTCAGAACTTGGCGTCAGACCTGCTGTTTAAACGTCAACTTTAACCCTCTGAGCCACACCACTTGCTTTTCAATTTTCTGCCTTCCTCTCCTGAATGCACGGACTCTGGTGGTAGTTCTGCGGGTGCTGGCAGCTCCCCAAGTGGTCATCCAAGTGACTGATCTTCTTGTGAGGGCTTTGACAATGCAAGTCAGTGGCTGTTCCGCAGTAAAGTCATGGAGTGGTTATCATGACTGGACTCGTATCCAGAAAACATGCGTTCACAATCTCAGGATATCTCAAAGCGCTTTACACTTTACACAAGCCAGTGAAGTACTTTTGAAGTGTAGTCACTGTTGTAACGTAGGAATTATGGGCAGCTAACTTGTGCACAGCAAGAACCCATGAACAGTAAAGTGATCATGACCAAATAATCTGGTTTCAGAGACATTGTGCAGGGATAAATATTGATCAGCACACTGGGGAGAACTCCATGCTTTTCTATGAAATAGTGCCATCGGGTCTGTTACGTCCACCAGAGAGGAAAAACAGGGTCTTGATTTCATGTCTCATCTAAAATATGGCACCTTCGACAGTGCAGCCCTCCCTCAGTACTGCACTGGGAGTGTCAGACTAAATTGTGTACTCAAGACTCTGGAATGGGAACTTAGAGGCAAGAGTGTCAACCACGGAGCCACAGCTAACACTAACACTAGTAGCTTAACAAGCCATTCAGCCAACTAGGGATGAGCACTAAATGCCAAACTTCCCAGCAATGCTCACTAAATACTAAAAATGACAACACTAAAAATAAAAAGAAGTCAGGGATTGGATCCGATGGGCTGGCATCATACCACACTAACCCGCTCAGTCAGTGGGCACCTAGTCCTATCACTCTGCCACGTGGGAGCTTTAGAACCAAGGAATTGTTTCTTGCTCCAAATTGGCAATGTGGCTGAACAGCTTACACAGACAGGAAGTTCCAGCTAAACTATATGAGGACTTTGATCTTGAGAATTCAGTCCAGGTTTTGCTTCATCGGGACAGGTGAACAGAGGTTGTGTTGACATATGACAACACACGTGACATACTAACATTCAGCTGTGCATTGTGTTATATTCCAGAAAGCCAGTCAGTGAAGGAGAGTACCGAGACCCAATCTTTACACACTTGGAAGCTTTTATTTACAGAGACATACATTAGAAACATTCACCTCCTTCCCAGCCGCCACCATTTCAGTCTGATGCGAGATATGGGAGTGAATCGCCAGTTAACACCATTGGCTGCACAAAATGTTTTTTTATTCTTGCTTGGAATGTGGACATCACTGGCAAGGCACCATTTTTTACCCATCCCTAATTGCCCTTAAGAAGGTGGTGGTGAGCTGCCTTCTTGAACCGCTGCAGTCCATGTGGTGTAGGCACACCTACAGTGCTGTTAGGGAGGGAGTTCCAGGATTTTAATCCAGCGGCAGCGAAGGAACGGTGATATAGTTCTGAGACAGGACGGTGAGTGACTTGGAGGGGAGCTTTCACCTGGTGGTGTTCCCATCTATCTGCTGCCCTTGTCCTTCTAGATGGTAGTGGTCGTGGGTTTGGAAGGTGCTGAATAAGGAGCCTTGGTGATTTCCTGCAGTGCATCCTGTAGGTGGGACACACTGCTGCTACTGTGCATCGGTGATGGAGGGAGCAAATGTTTGTGGAGAGGGTGATTTACCCTGAATAATATCGAACCTCTTGAGTTTTGTTGGAAATGGGCTCATCCAGGCAAGCGGAGAGTATTCCATTGCACTTGTGTCTTGTAGATGCTGGACAGGCTTTGCGGAGTCAGGAGGAGAGTTATTCGGCACAGGATTCCTAGCCTCTAACCTGCTCTTGTAGCCACAGTATTTAGATGGCTAGTCCAGTTCAGTTTCTGGTCAACGGTAACCCCTAGATGTTGATAGTGGGGGATTTAGCTATGGTAATGCCATTGAATGTCAGGGGGGGATGCTTAGATTCTCTCTTGCTGGAAATGGTAATTGTCTGGCACTTGTGTGGCAAGAATATTAAGTACTTAATTAATATACAATTAACACATTGTGTGTTTTATCGGACTGGGGGTCAATGGTATATAATCAAGTGTTGTTAAATCACATTGGACTCAAGGGGACCAAGGGATATACGGATAGGATGGTAAAATGGAGTTAATGTAGCAGTTCAGCCATGATCTTGTTAAATGGCAGAACAGGCTTTAGGGGCTGAATGGCCTCCTCCTGCTCCCACTATATTCTTAAGTAGAACCTTGCAGTAACTTTCACGATGAATCATTAGAGAAAAACATAACATAAAAAGAAAAAAATGGTTGCTAGGAAAGCTTCAAATATAATATCAAAGCAGTATTTTAATTTGCTTTGAAACACAAACTTGATGATCACCATTAAAGGCTTTGATTAATCTCATTTAAAGAGATGAATCTGCTTAAAGCAAAGTGGGTAGCTCTCTTTCTCTCCTGTTTAAAATGAGGGATGTGAGTTGAAAGAATGAAGCACATTCCACTTCAGACAACCAGGCCAGAATACTCGGCCCCCTGGGGGCTGAATAAAATTGGCGCCATGGCAGTGGGTCCACGCCACTGCGATTTTACCATTGGGTGGCCCATTTCTCATTGGGCCAACTGAGGTCCTTATGTGATCAATGGTGGGTGGAGCTGGGGGGTGAAGCCAAGTGTCCAGGTAAAATCCGACAGACTGGTAGCTGGGAAGGCGGTGGGGGTATTTTCTTTCCCGGCACCCTGTGCCCATTGGAGCCCCCTTATTTGTAACTCTCTCTCTCCCCCCCCCCCACCCGCCAGGGTTCCCCTCTACCCCTGCCCAGTCGATCTCAGGCCCCCACCTAACTTGCTAGGGACCGCCAACCTGGTCCAGGTGAGACCCTCACCTTGGCTTTAACTACTGGTGGTGGCAGTGGGACAAGAGAACTGCCGGCTATCAGGTTAGCTGGTGGCTTTTGGAGCTCAGGATTCCTGCCTGGTGGAGGCGCAAGGCCCACCACACGTCCTAATGGTTTCATGGTCATTAATTGGCTATAGGGCAAGCCAGTCTAGTGGAGGTGGGCTAGTTACTGACTTTACCCCTAGGACCGACCTGCACCTGCATAAAATTCAGGCCCAGTGTCTGCATCAAACTCTCCCACGTTGAAGGTAGAGTTGGTTTAAAATGTTGTGTAAAGCTCCCTCTACGCTGTCCCATCAAATTCTCCCAGGGCAGATACAACACAGGGTTAAATACAGAGCAAAACTCCTTCTATACTGACCACGTCAAACACTCCCAGGGCAGGTACGGCATGGAGTCAGATACAGAATAAAGCTCCCTCTACACTGTCCCCATAAAACATTCCCAGGACAGGTACAGCACGGGATTAGGTACAGAATAAAGCTCCCTTCACACCGTCCCCATCAAACACTCCCAGGACAGGTACAGCACGGGTTTAGATACAGAGTAAATCAATGCCAAATATTTCAGTTTTTGCTGCAGGTTGTAGTTTGCATTAACTTTCCTCAGATGTCCAGCAATTTTTCAGGATGACAGTTGTAGCTTGTGCCAATTATCATCTGGATTCTGTGTTCCTGGATTGGCCTAACTAAAACTGGGTCAAGACTGCAAGTAATTTTCACCCAGGCTACTAGCTGCCATTGGAAAGGGAACATGTTGATTCCAGGGCCTGGTTTAGACTACAGCATAGCAACCTTCAAATTCCCACTCATCAACCACCCTCTTCCTCAATCCAAAAATCACATCAGGAATTTTGCAACCTTTGGAAAGGTCATGACCCTGACCTTCAATCCATCAGAAACACTCGGACACATTGTGTTCATTCGAGGCCCATTTCTCTTCGCTCGCAATCACTGCACCTTTCCTGGGTTTGCACAGACTATGTGCTATACTCTCTACTCATTTCTCCCAGGGGTGACAGGGATTGTGCTTAGAATATACAACTCTCGATCCATGGAGTTGTGCTTGATGGACAGGGGGTCTACGAGTATCGGAGCTTCACACAGAAAGAAGAGAATGAATACTTTTGCAATCTTGAAGCCACTATTGGACAGGTACAGCACGGGGTTAGATACAGAGTAAAGCTCCCTCTACACTGTCCCCATCAAACATGCCTAGGGCAGGTACAGCACAGTGTTACATACAGAGTAAAGCTCCCTCTACACTGTTCCCATCAGACACTCCCAGGACAGGTACAGCACAAGGTTAGATGCAAAGTAAAGCTCCCTCTACACTGAATAACCTGTTTCAGTCCAAAGCTCACAAAAAAAAAATCATAAGATCACAAGGAATAGTATCAGGAGTAGGCCATTCTGTCCATTGGGCATGCTCTGCCATTTCAATAAGAACATGGATGATCTGATTGTGGCCTTAACTCCATTTTCCTGTCTGTCCCCCATAATCTTTGACTCCCTTGTCAATCACTCAACACAGTGTGAGAGTATTGGTGAGTTGAGGGTATCTTACATTTCTTTCTAAAAATCTAATATTGTATCAATTTAGCAAGAAACGCTGTTTGAATTCTATGTCTCATCCAATGGCCTAAATAGGGAGATAGAAGCTATCCACTGGCATCAGCTGAAATAGTTAATTAAGGAAACTAGCTCAAAATGTTTTTTTTTGTACCTGGGCTCAGTCTCTTTGTTTCAGAACATATAAAATCAGACATTCTCAGTGCGACCGGCACTGAGTACAACTTTAATGGAGTGTGAGAGTTTGGTGAGCTGAGGGAGTTCAGTGAGGAGGGGAGGGAGGTACCCTCTTTTTTTTCTTCTAATTTTTTCACCCTGCAGGAATTGGTTCTTGGTCCACTGCAGGGAGGGAGTTAGCTGCTTGGTAAATATCTGGTAAGTGGATATGTCTATTCTACTCCTAAGGTTCAAAATTGTACAGGAATTTGTGATAAGATTTGTAAAATACATAAAAGAAAATAAATAATTGAATAAAATAATTAAGTAATTAAGTAAAGCACATAAAGATGTTAGGACAGGTGATGTGTCATGGCTGCAGTATGTGGGAGCTCCTGGATGTCAGTGTGATCCGAGGCAAACACGTCTGCAGTAAGTGTCAGCGCCTTGAGGAGCTTCGGCTCAGAGTCATTGAGCTGGAGGCTGAACTGCAGACACTGTGTCACATCAGGGAGGGGGAAGAGTTACCTGGATGATTTGTGCCAGGAGGCAGTCACAGCCCTTAAGATAGGGTCTTCTGATTTGGAAGGGGGCTAGGGAAAGGAGGCTGTGATTGCGAGTGAGGCAGATAAGGGGACCCAGAGGCCAGCAGTATAGGAATTTCGGCCTTTGTAATTGTCCAACAGGTTTGAGGTTCCCTCAGCTTATTTGGGTGGGAGTGGGGTCCGCAGGATGGATATGCTAACTGACCATTGCACAATGGTCAAAAAGCCATTCGAGTGGGGGAAGCAAAAAGGAATGTAGTGGTAGTAGGGGACAGTATAGTGAGGGGGATTGACACTGTTCTTTGTAGCAAAGAGCGAGAGTCCAGAAGGCTGTGTTGCCTGTCCGGTGCCAGGGTTCGGGACATCTGCTCAGGGCTGGGAGGAACTTGCAGTGAGAGGGGGAGAATCTAGTTGTCGTGGTCCATGTAGGTACCAACAACATAGGCAGGACAAGGAAGGAAGTTCTGTATAGTCAGTACGAGGAGCTAGGCACCAAATTAAGAAGCAGAATCTCAAAGGTAATAATCTCTGAATTATAACCTGAGCCACATGCAAATTGGCATAGGACAAATAAGATTAGAGACATGAATGTGTGGCTCAAAGATTAGTGTGGGAGAAGTGGGTCATGGTTTGTGTGACACTGGCACCAGTACTGGGGAAAGTGGGGGCTGCACCTTTGGGACACTCTACACCTGAACCGTACTGGGAATGACGTTCTAGCGAGCCACATAACTAGGGAAGTGGAGAGGGTTTTAAACTAAATAGTGGGGGCAAAGGATCAAATTTGGGAAGAAGTGGTAAACAAAAGAGTAGAGACAATGCAAGAGAGAAAGGAACTAATATGGGAAATAATAAACAGAAAGTCACAGGAAGGGACAGGGAGTTCAAATCTCAGAGTAAATCAGCAGATAAGGCCAGACACTCCAAAAATAATGGCTGACATTCAAAAGGATATTTCTGAATACACAGAATAGTCAAAATCCTGGAACTCCCTTCCTAACTGCACTGTGGGTGTACCTATACCACATGGACTGCAGCGGTTCAAGAAGGCAGCTCACCACCGCCTTCTCAAGGGCAATTAGGGATGTGCAATAAATGCTGGCCCAGCCAGCGACACCCACATCCCACGAATGAATAAAAAAAAGACACATCCCAATGGGAAAGAAAACTTCCAACAGGAGAAACCACCACCTGTGGCTAACTGAAAAAGTTAAGGACAGTATTAAACTTAAAGAAAAAGCATATAATTACACAAAAGTGGGTGGCAGGTCAGAACATTGGACAGAATATAAAGAACAGCAAAGAATGACAAAAAGATTAACAAGGAGGGAAAAATTAGAGTATGACAGAAAGCTGGTCAGTAATATAAAAATAGATAGTCAGAGTTTCTATAAATATCTAAATAAGAAAAGAATTAACAAAGTGAGTATTGGTCCTATAGAAAGTGAATCTGGGGAATTGATAGTGGAAACTAACGAGATGACAGATGAATTGAATAGGTATTTTGCTTCTGTCTTCACTGTAGAGGACACAAGTGACATCCAGGAAATAGCTGTAAATCAGGAAATGGAAGGGAGGGAGGAACTCAGGAAAATCACAATCACCAGAGAAGTGGTATTGAGCAAATTGTTGGAGCTGCGAGCTGACAAATCCTCGGGTCCTGATGGACTTCATCCTAGGGTCCTGAAAGAAGTGGCTATTGAAATTGTTGATGCATTGATTATTGATTTTAATATTCCAAAATTCCCAAGATTTGGGGAAGGTTCCATTAGGCTGGTAAATAGCAAATGTAACTCCTTTATTCAAAAAGGGAAGGAGACAGAAAGCAGAAAACTGCAGGCCAGTTAGCTTAACATCTTTCATAGGGAAAAGGTTTTGATCAAGTCGCTTCTTACTCTTCTAAACTCCAGCGGATACAAGCCTAACCTGTTCACCCTTTCCTCATAAGACAACCCGCCCATTCCAGTGTTAGTCTAGTAAATCTTCTCTGAACTGCTTCTAATACATTTACATCCTCCCTTAAATAAAGTGAAATAATACTGTACACAATGCTCGAAATGTGGTTTTACCAGGGTCCTGTACAACTGAAGCATAACCGCCCTACTTTGATATTCAATTCCCCTCGCAATAAACAATAAAATTCTATTAGCTTTCCTGATTACTTGCTGTGTCTGCATACTAACCTTTTGTGATTCATGCACTAGGACACCCAGATCCCTCTGAATCTCAGAGCTCTGCAATCTCTCACCTGAAATCTCTATTATTTAGATAATAAGCTTTTTTATTATTCTTCCTGCCAAAATAGACAATTTCACATTTGCCTACATTATACTATTTTTGCCAGATCTTTACCCATTCACTTAACCTATATGTGTCCTTTTGTAGCCTCCTTATGTCCTCTTCACAATTTGCTTTCCTACCTATCTTTGTGTCATCAGTAAATTTAGCCATCATTCCTTCGGTCCCTTCATCCAAGTCATTTATATAAACTAAAAAGTTGAGGCCCCAGCACTGATCCCTTTGGCACACAAACTTGTCACCTCCTGCCAACCAGAAAAAAGACCCATTTATGCCAAATCTCTGCTTCCTGTTAGCCAGCCAATCTTCTATCCATGCCAATATGCTACCGCCTATACCATGAGCTTTTAATTTCTGCAATAACCTTTGATGCGGCACTTTATCAAATGCCCTCTGAAAATCTAAGTACAGTACTTCCACCAGTTCCCCTTTATCCACAGCGCATGTGACTCCTTCAAAGAACTCCAATAAATTGGTTAAACATAGTTTCCCTTTTACAAAACCATGTGGACTCTGTCTGACTGCCTTGAATTTTTCTAAGTGCCCTGCTATAACATTTTAATAATAGTTTCGAACATTTTCCCTATGACAGATGTTAAGCTAACTGGCCTATAGTTTCCTGCTTTCTGTCCCCCCTCCCTTTTTGAATAAAGGAGTTATATTTGTTATTTTCCAATCTAATGGAATCTTCCCTGAATCTAGGGAATTTTGGAAAATTAAAACCAGTGCATTAACCATCTCACTAGCCACTTCTTTTAAGCAGCATTGTGGTGTTGTCACTGGACTAGTGATCCAGAGACCTGTGGTAATGCTCTGGGGACCCGGGTTCAAATCCCACCATGGAGGAATTCACTAATACGCCCTTTAGGGGAAGGGAATCTGTGGACACGTGACTCCAGACCCACAGCAATGTTGTTGACTCTTAAATGCCCTCTGAAATGGCCTGGCCAACTGGTCAGTTGTATCAAACCGCTATGAAGTCCAAAAAAAAAGGAAGGAAACCGGACAGACCACCTGGCATTGACCGAGGCACGGAATCAACAACAGCAAACCCAGCCCTGTCGACCCTGCAAAGTCCTCCTCACTAACATCTGGGGACTAGTGCCAAAATTGGGAGAGCTGTCTCACGGACATCCTCACGGAATCATGTCCCACCAAAAGGACAGACCCACCCACCGACAGGACAGACCCAGCAGAGGTGGCGGCACAATGGTATGCAGTTGCCCTGAGAGTCCTCAACATCGACTCCGGACCCTATGATGTTTCATGGCATCAGCTCAAACATGGGTAAGGAAACCTCCTGCTGATCACCATGTACTGCCCTCCCTCATCTGATGAATCAGTGCTCCTCCATGTTGAACACCACTTGGAGGAAGCACTGAGGGTGGCAAGGGTGCAGAAAATACTCTGGGTGGGGGACTTCAATGTCCATCACCAAGGGTGGCTCGGTAGCACCACTACTGACCGAGCTGGCCGAGTCCTAAATGACATAGCTGCTAGACTGGGTCTGCGGCAGGTGGTGAAGGAACCAACAAGAGGGAAATACATACTTGACCTCATCCTCACCAACCTGCCTATTGCATATGCATCTGTCCATGACAGAATCAATAGAAGTGAACTGCGCACAATCATTCTGGAGATGAAGTCCAGCCTTGACATTGAGGATACCCTCTATCATGCTGTGTGGCAATACCACCGTGCTAAATGGGATAGGTTTCAAACAGATCTAGCAACTGAAGACTGGGCATCCATGAGGCGCTCTGGGCCATCAGCAGCAGCAGAATTGTACTCGAACACAATCTGTAACCTCATGGCCCAGCATATCTCCCACTCTACCATTACCACCAAGCCAGGGGATCAACCCTGGTTCAATGAAACGTGCAGGAGAGCATGCCAGGAGCAGCACCAGGCATACCCAAAAATAAGGTGTCAACCTGGTGAAGTTATAACAGAGGAATACTTGCATACCAAACAGCATAAGCAGCAAGTGATGTACAGAGCTAAGCGATCCCACAACCAACGGATCAGATCCAAGCTCTGCAGTCCTGCCACATCCAGTTGTGAATGCTGGCGGACAATTAAACAACTCACTGGAGGAGGAGGCTCCACAAATACCCGCATTCTCAATGATGGAGAAGCCCAGCACATCAGTGTAAAAGATAAGGCTGAAGTATTTGCTACAATCTTCAGCCAGAAGTGCCGAGTGGATGATCCATCTCGGCCTCCCCCGGAGGTCCCCAGCATCACAGATGCCAGTCTTCAGCCAATTCAATTCACTCCATGTGATATCAAGGAACGGCTGAAGGCACTGGATACTGCAAAGACTATGGGCCCTGACAATATTCTGGCAATAATACTGAAGACTTGTGCTCCAGAACTTGCCACAACCCTAGACAAGCTGTTCCAGTACAGCTACAGCACTGGCATCAACCTGGCTGTGTGGAAAATTGTCCAGGTATGTCCTGTATACAAAAGCCACTCAGTTCCTGACCTCATTACAGCCTTGGCTCAAACATGCAAAAAAGAGCTGACCTCCTGAGGTGAGGCGAGAGTGACTGCCCTTGACATCAAGGCCACATTTGACCGAGTGTGGCATCAAGGAGCCCTAGCAAAACTGGAGTCTATGGGAATCAGCAGGAAAACTCTCTGCTGGTTGGAGTCATACCTAGCACAAAGGAAGGCGATTGTGATTGTTGGAGGTCAGTCATCTCAGTTCCAGGACATCACTGCAGGAATTCCTCAGGGTAGTGTCCTAGGCCCAACCATCTTCAGCTGCTTCATCAATGACCTTCCTTCCATCATAAGGTCAGAAGTGGGGATGTTTGCTGACAATTGCACAATCCTTAGATACGGAAGCAGTTCATATCCAAATGCAACAAGACTTAGACAATATCCAGGCTTGGGCTGACAAGTGGCAAGTAATATTTGCACCACACAAGTGCCAGGCAATGACCATCTCCACCAAGAGAGAATCCAACCATCGCCCTTTGAGGTTCAATGGCATTACCATCACTGAATGCCCCACTATCAACATCCTGGGGGTTATCATTGACCGGAAACTGAACTGGACTAACCATATAAATACTGTGGCTACAAGAGCAAGTCAGAGGCTAGGAATCCTGTGATGAGTAACTCACCTCCTAACTCCCCAAAGCCTGTCCACCATCAACAAGGCACAAGTCAGGAGTGTGATGGAATACTCTCCACTTGCCTGGATGAGTTCAGCTCCAACAACACTCAAGAAGCTTGACATCATCTAGACCAAAGCAGCCGGCTTGATTGGCACCCCATCCACATACATTCACTCCCTCCAGCACCGACGCACAGTCGCCGCCCTGTGTACCATCTACAAGATGCACTCAAGCAACTCACCAAGGCTCCTTCGACAGCACCTTCCAAACCCACAACCACTACCATCTAGAAGGACAAGAGCAGCAGATAGATGGGAACAGCACCAGGTGGAAGTTCCCCTCCAAGTCACTCACCATCCTGACTTGGAAATATATCACCGTTCATTCACTGTCACTGGGTCAAAATCCTGGAACTCCCTCCCTAATAGCACTGTGGGTGTACCTATACCACATGGACTGCAGCGGTTCAAGAACGCAGCTCATCACCACCTTCTCAGGGGCCACTAGGGATGGGTAATAAACATTGGCCTAGCCAGCGAAGCCCACATCCTGTGAATGAATTAAAAACAAAATTCCATTTTGACATTAGTGAAACTGATTCCACTGTCCTTTCAGGTAGCACGTTCCAGATTACAACAGCTCCCTGAAAAAACAAAAATGTTCCCTCCATGTCGTCTCTGTCCTCTGGTTCCTGACACTCCTGCCACTGGAAGTAGTTTCTCCTTATTTACTCTTATCAAAACCCCTGAGAAGTTTGAACACCTCTGTTAAATCGCCTCTTAACCATCTCTGCTCTAAGGAGAACAACCCTATTTTCTCCAGCTTCTCCACATAACTGAAGTCCCTTATCCCTGGCACCATTACAGTAAATCTCTTCTGCACCCTCTCCAAGGCCTTGACCTCCGCCCTAAAATATGTTGCCCAATATTTTCCAGCTGAGGTCTAACCAGTGTTTTATAAAGATTTCGAGTAATGAGACAAAGGTAAGACTTTGATACCAAGCAATAGCCAATGTATTATTCTGCACTAAGGTGGATCCGATAGTCAATTATCTGATTTCATTAAGGCCACAAAACGTAATTGCTGTCAAATTCAATTGAAGGCTTTAAAGTTATGAAAGGTTTTGATAGAGTAAACACTTAGGCAGTATCTCTACTTGTGAGGAAGACCAAATCTAGAGGATATCAATGTAAGATGGTCACTAATCAATCCAATAAGAATTCAGAAGAAACTTCTTCACCCAGGCAGTGGTGAAAATGTGGAACTTGCTGTCACAAGGATTGGTTGAGGTGAATGCTATAGATATATTTAAGCTGGAAGCTGGATAAACACATGAGGGAGAAGGGAATAGAAAGTTATGCTGATAGGGTTAGATAAGGACAGGTGAGAGGGGGCTCCAGTATAAACATTGGCATTGGGCCCATGGAGGATATTTCCAGGTTTGGAGAATTCTAGCGCTCAACAAAGATTGGATAAGCTGGGGTTGTTTTCTTTGGAGTAGCAGAGGCTGAGGGGAGATTCAATCGAGGTACGTAAGATGATGAGGGGCCCAGGTAGAATGGATAGGAAAGACTTACTTCTGTTAGCAGAAAGGTCAATAACCAGGAGGCACAGATTTAAACTAATTAGTGAAAAGGTTAGAGAGGAGTTGAGGAGTAATTTTTTATCCAGAGGATGGTGGGGATCTGGAACTCACTGCTTGAAAGGGTGGCAGAGGCAAAAGCCCTCATCATGTTTAAAAAGAATATTTGGATATATACTTGAGGTGTCATAACCTATAGGGCTATAGACCAAGAGGTGGAAGGTGGGATTGGATAGGGTAACTTTCTTCCTTGGCTAGCATAAGACAATGGGTTGAATAGACTCCTTCTGTGCTCTAAATGTTTCTATGTTTTAATTCCACGTTTCGTTCCAGAATTGTGGCAAGCCTCTTTTTAGTGTCTTCCAAATACTCAAGCAAGGTTTCAACCAGATCCCATTGCTCCAGGAATGCTCCCCTCTCCCTCCCCATACTATACTCTTCCTCCTCCTGAATACTTCAAAATGAGTTAAGTGTGGTATCAGAGTACAACTGGAGGAAGAATAGGGAGTAGGACTGGGGCAAGAGGAGGCTTTAGGACAGGAGACAGGCAACGGGGCAAGAAGCTCGATAGAAGCCAATGGGCTCAAAATTTGAATTATATGTTTATGATGAAAATTCATCAAAAGCCTTAGAATCATAGTTCCCTACACAATAAGTTATAGAGAGCAGAGAATCACTCAAGGACTTGTCTGGCTACTGCAAAACATGTAGGTGACAAACCTCACCTTTGTGTGTCCAGAACTACAGCTGTGGGGCGTTAAATGAGGTTTGATGTGTGTGGATCTGAGTTAGGGAAATAATTCCCCTTAACATCCCTGGGTAAAGGAAGGAAAAATCAGCCACTTTATGTGAAATGTCAGAGCGAGAGAGTGTGTGTGTGTCCACGCACATATCTGTATGTATGTGTAAGTGTGCGTGCGTGTGTACCTGCAGCTGGATGTTGGCTGAGGACAGGATTGTGATGCTTCTACAGTTAAATAGCCATCCAACTTTCACATTAAGACCTGTCACTTGGATGACATACCAGATGAAGGAAGGTGCAGTGTTTTCAGTGTGAAGGAAGGAAGGTAGGATTTTTAAACAATAGGTTCCCACCCAATTCCTCCGGGTCAACATACCTCTTTTGACTGTTTGATGGCCTGTTGCTGCTGTTGTTGTTGTTGTTGTTGCTGCTGTTGTTGAGTGAGCAGCTGAAGGTGTAATTGTTCCTGTTGCTTCTTGTAATACTCTTGAAGCTGTTAAGAAAAGGAAGAGGGAAAAAAACACACACAGACAGAAAATACAAAGGATCTCAGGGTAAAAAAAAAACCCACAGATGAAGCAATCAGAAAATTAATATCAGAACAATAGCCAGCACACAGTGCAAACTTCACTGCTATTCTGCGTTAGACAACACCAATTAAATTCTCCGTGGAAAGTTAATTATCTGTCAGTACTATCCTACAGGGTCTGTGGGATCATTGTGTGCTGGTGACATGTAGATGAGGAACCTGTAAGATGCTGCTTGGGATGACTGCTATGTTTAGAAAGATTCGAGAAATATATTAATTTAGATCAGTGGCTCATTTAAAGTGAAAAGAACTGATTACAGCAAGCACAGGGCATCTAGCGTGTGTCAACACTGCTGGCTTCTTGCTTCAGTTCCTTTCCTTTTTTTGTGTCTCATCGCAGGAAGCCAATTTGCTCAACAGGAGGCCATTCAGCCCCTCGCCCTCTCCCACCATTCAATTAGATCACGGCTGATCTGTATTTTCACTCCATCCACCCACTTTTGTTCCTGATCCCTTAATCCCCTTACCCAACAAAAATCTCTCAATCTCAGTGTTGAAATTTTCAATTGACCCCCAGCCTCAACAGCTTTTTTTGAGGGGGAGAGTTCCAGGTTTCTACTTACCTTTGTGCGATGAAACACTTCCTGACATCACCCCTGGCTCGAATTTTAAGGTTCTGCCCTCTTGTTGTGGATTCTCCTGCCAGAGTTTCTCTCTATCTATCCTATTAACTCCTTTGATCATTTTAAACAACTTGATTTTCTAAATTAAAGTGGATACAAACTTGGTTTCTGCATCCTAGCCCTGTGATTTAACCCTTTCAGCCTGGGTATCATTTCACTGAATACTTTAGTTGTGTGTTTGGAAATTTTCATTTGTGCTTTTTATTCCCACACAGACACATTTCTCATCCTCAGGTATCCAGAGTGCAAAGAAACTGCCTGTCACTCACCCAGGAACATACTGAGACCGGGCTACCATACCTCCACCACTCTAGACCTGAGTTAAGCTGACACTGCACTGCCTGGAGATCAACTGTGGCCTTCTGGTTTGTATGACACAGTATTAACCGAACTATCTGCAATGATTGAGGGTTATTACACGAGAAGCTGCTTTAAGCCACTCCGATACCAGGGTTGTGGGGGGTGGGTGGTTGCAGAAAGAGTGGGGTGAGTGATGTGAAGTGGGATTGGGGATGTGGAGAGGGGGTGGGGGGGCAAAGATTGTTGTCTGTTGCTGAAGATTGTGTTTTATGTAGTCAGTGGCAAGCTCAGAACAAATCTGCTAATTCCCCATGAGCGTATCCAGTGAGGTTCCATTAAGGAAAGGGTATTCCAGAACCATAGCTGACAGGTCGAACTTACAATGGGGATTAAACCCACTCTTGAGGAACTAGTGATAGTGATTTCTACCCCAGTGATGTGAATCCCACTGACAGGCAGCAGCTGAGATGGGGACATTCTGGTGAAACAGTTATCAGGCTGTGGGAGCCCTGATGTGGCCAGATGAATGATTGCGCCAAAGGGTAAAACAGAAGGTGCTGCCTGAGCAACGACAGTGTTTGTCAGATAGGAGTCGTCTCTGTAACTCTCCCCGGTGTAATGTGGGCTTGCCGCTTACCTGCTGTAACATGACTGCCTGCTGCTGCTGCAGTAACGCCTGCAGCTGTGGTGGAGACAGAATTTGCTGCATCTGTTGTGGGGTGATCACCTGTGGACTCATCATGGCTACGGACACAGGCACCTGCAACCAGACAAAAAGCCAGGCACATTTAATTGAGCTTTTCAAAAATCGGGAAGTGTTTGATGGAGCAGATCAGAAGCAGAAACTGACTCACTGCTGTATCCAAGGATCAGTAATCAGAGCACACAGACTGAAAGTGAATGGTAAATGAACTAGAGGCAACATGAGGAAAATTACGTGAGTGTTTGTCATCTGGAATGTGTTGCTGCAAGGGCAGTGGAAGCAGATTCAAGGGAATTGGATGAATATGTGAATGGGAAAAATTTACAGGACTATGGGGCAAGAGTAAGGGGAGTGGGACTAATTGTGTAGCTCTTTCCTAGAGCTGACATAGGCACAATGGGCTGATTGGTACAGCACAGAAGTGAGTGGGAGAGGGGGTAGAGACAAGGTGATGAGGGGAAGGGTAAGGTGAGAGAACAGGTTAGCACGTTGTTTAGCTTGACACCCCCACTTCGACCACAGATGTGATGTGAAATAATTGGGTTGATTATCTAAAGTAAACTGGAGCTTTATCAGTCCAATAGTAACAGAGTAAGCAGCAGATTCATTTCTTTGAGGAAGTGACAGCTCTTTAAGGCTGTGTTTATTACACCTCACAGTGATAACAACCTTTCATCTGGGTGGTAAGAGGGGGAATAATCTCTCTTCAAATGTATTGGGGGGCAGTTTTTGATAAGTTTCACATCAAAAGGACCTCAAAAGTAAAGCTGTAAAGATTTGTGGAAATATTTGAGAATTAATCAGAAACTGGCAGAAGGGCAGAGAAGAACAGGAATTGGTTAGAAGAGGATGTGTCACAGTGTGGCCCGGGATGGCTGGGGAATGGGACTGGGGGTGGGTTGGTGGAATAATGAGTGGGATACCTCAAGGCTTGTGGTTGGGATCACTGCTGCTTCCAATTTACATCAAAGACTTAGATCCACACATTCAATATAAAGTGAACAAATTTGCAAATGCTACCAAACTAGGACAAGCAATGGGATTGGAGGAGTCAGAGCCCACAGATTCCACAATGGGTTGGATAAAATATACTTGAGCCAGACAATGGCACAGGTGAAACTTAATACAGTCAAATGCAAAGTGCTACATGTAGGAGACGAAGGTAGATGGCACACATCCTCCAGGAATAGCTTCGACGTAGCTCAGGACCCCAACTAACCAATGCAGCAGAGCAACCAACAAAGTTAAAGCAATGTCGCTCTAACAATAGACTATGAATCAGGAGATGTCATACGCAAACAATGATCTGCTCAGATCACGCCTTGAGTACTACGCCCCGTTCTGGTCACTGAGACACTGTAGATAGAGCAGACCCACATGTCTGATTTGTGTGTCTGAGACATGAGAAACAACAGGAGAGCATTGGCTCTTTTGGCTTGGAAGGTAGGTGTCTGAGAGATGATCTTGTCGAGGTCAATAGGGGAATAAATGATTTGGAAATAGTTAGCTGCGGCATTAAAATAAAAAGTGGGCAGAGAAAAAGGGTACAGGTTCAGATGAGTAAAACGTAAATCTCAGGATGTTATAAGGAAATTTTTCCTTACTTCAAGGATAACACTCGGATTAGACCTCCAGGCTTGGGAGGAACCAAAAAGTCAGTGTGGATGGGTGGATTAAGATGGGCTGAATGGCCTCCTCTTCTGTGACTACCTTGTGACGGGGGGGGGAGCAGGGAGATCATCCACACTCAGAGAGGAACTGAGATTTCAATTGTGAAATAAGTTACTCGGGAAGGATATTTTCGTGTGGACTATGAATGGGTCCATGGAAGAGTGGGCCAATTCCCCTATGAACAGGGTCATCATTGGGAATTGCCTTCCTGAATCCAAATTAAATGAATGTTAATGTGAAAAAACAGCTTTAGGTATATTTTTTGGAGGGAGAAATGATTGAAAAAATAGTGAGAGGTATTGAGGGATAAGCTTCTTTATCTCTTCCTAAATATTCTTCCATGGTTAATGTAAATGTTGCTCCACAGTGTTTGTTTATAAGACTGGCAGGGAGATACAGTGAACAGTCCTCAGAGCCTGGGTTAAATGTACTTTGTTCCTTTTAACAGATGGAGTGTCAGATATAACAGCCAGTGGCTCAGTACAAGTTATATTAAAATGTAATTCCACATTGCCTCACTGACACACTCAGCACCCTCCACATCTGCCTGAAACTGGTTAATACAAATTATATATTAAAAAAATTTAAATTGCTAATCAAAATCCATCATCTTCTAATTGGTTTTCAATTAAGTGTAGCAATCCTACTAATTAAATCTTCACAGCTGTGACCCACTAATAGCACCTGACATCACTTCCTGTGCAAAACACAGCATTGGATGCCGTTTTTAAGGCCATTTGTATTGTTGAATGGATTCGTGGATGTGAACTGCCTAACTCACCTAAGTGACTGTTCTTCATGTGCGAGTGGGTTGTTTCTATACAGGACCCATTCTGTGGTGTCAAGTTAAGGTTCGGTCTGCCCTCAGGTGGATGTAAAAGCTCCTCTGACACTGTTTGAAACTCTTTCGAGTTACCAACAGTCACAGATTGCAACTTCTTTCAAGTACAATCACAGTTCTTGGTTTTCCGGGAGTGGGACATGAACCCGCAACCCTCTGATTCAAAGGCGAGGGTGCTATGGACTGAGCCACAGCTGACACCTCTGACATTGTTTGAAGAAGAACAGGGGAATTCTCCTTGGCAATCTCACCTCAACCAACACTACCAAAAACAATTTAACTGCCACTTACCTAGTTTGCTGCTTATGGGATCTTGCTCTGCACACCTGTGCAGCAAAATTAACAGTGGCTTCACTGACTCTAAAATAGTCCACAGGTTATAAAACTCTTTGGGACATGCTAAAGTGAGAAGGTGCTAGCTTTGTACAAGTTCTCTGTCTTTGATCTTTTAATATTTGTTTCCCCTCTTGTGAGTTAGGTGGCAGAAAGTTAAAGAATCCAAATGAAGCTCAGCTCCTGGTTACTCCATTTACAAATTGGGACATGATGCAAAAAAGAGTTGGCACTTGCTCTTGTGATTCCAGGGTCAAAAGAGGTTGAGAAGATAAATGGGCAGTGGAGTCCACCCAAGGCTATTGGAGTTTTACTAAGCCCTGATTTTGGGTTTATGCTGTTATTTAGGAAAAAGAAGGAAGAAAGTATTGAATTTTGGTGACGCCTGAAGTAGCTCCAAGTCCTTCACTCTGAAGTGCGTTGACTGCAATTTTGTCAAATGCAGCAGCCATTCTGTGCACAACAAAGATCTCTCAAACAGTGATGGGATGAATGACTAGATAATCTGTACATTATTGGTTTGATTGAAGGAATGTTGACACCAGAACTTCTTGTTTACCTTCCAATAGTGCCAAGAGGTCTTTAACGTCCACCCAAAGCAGCAGACAGGACTTTGGGGGGTTTATTTTAAACGCATTCAATCCTGACGGCAGATTCTCCTCATTCAGTGTCAGAGTTCAGCACACCTTGAGGTCTAATTTTAACATGGGTTAGATGCTTAATACCAGCTTTAAACTATACCACAATGACATTTCCAACTCAATGAGACGAGTTTGTATTAACTGAGTGGAGTTACCGATTTGATTTTAATTGGCTTAGAGTCAAACAATTTTACCTGTAAATTAGTGTACACTTAGAACTGGACTGAAGTTGGACCCATTTCATGGAGGATCCTCGGAGTCAGGGGTAAGACAAGGGTTTCCTCTGGGATGGATTGGAACTCCAGTTTGATACCGAAAGGACAACGTGCCAGGGAGCCAAAATTATTGATCCCTCCTTTTCCTCAATGTTAAAACCAAGATTTGGAGATGAAGCCAGTTTAGGAAAGATATGGCCTGTGCTCCAGACTGTTCTCCAATCATTCCAAATACTCTCTGTGTATTGCTAATCAGATTTTTAGTGTTGAAGAGGCTCCTTTTCCACTGATCAAAAGTGAAGGGCCTGGTCCACCTTCATCCACCCAGACTTGAGCTCTGGGATTCCTTCCCTGAAATTGGGGCTAAGGGCATTTTAACCTAATCCATTAAGCGGGAATTGGTTGGGTTCAGAGTGAAGGCCCATTTTGTACCCTATCAGATTTTATACCTCTTTGAAATCAATGGAGAGGGGCGGATTAAATCAATAAGTTAACTTCTCCTCCTTCAAAACCTTCCTTAAAACACATCTCTTTGACCACTATTCCTAATATTTCCTTGTTTGTCTCAGTGTCTTGTACCTTCTGGGAAATGCATCAGGATTGTAGTAAAGGTTAACGTAAATGCAAGTTAGTATTACTCTGATTTAATCACATTGATTCACACTGAGTCACTGAGACCATGTGGGCTTGTGCCTGGGTTGATGCTGAGTCAAGAGAATTGGTGCTCATGATACGATTGACTTTCCATTGCATGTGCTGAGTACAGACTACACGATCCCACCCCCCCCTCACCCCGCCAACTTTAGAAATTTCACATCTGTGGTCGAGGATTGGATTAAGGTAGGTTGTGATGTCTGTCGTGTGCAACAGCCTGTGGATACACTCATACCTGGCCTCACATCTGAAGACCGACCATTCTTATCAGTTACGGGGTGGGGGTGGGGGTTTTGGGGCTGTAGGGAGGAGGATGAGTGAGTGGGGTGGAGGAGGGATTGGGAGAGTTGATGTGGCTGATGGATTGATCCGTTTCTCTGCTCTACCTGACCTGTGAAACAGTGAATACTGCCACTGGGTGCCTGGAATTGAGAAGTTTCCATTTTCCAGCCCTTCCCTTGGCAAAAACTAAATACAGCTAAAGAAAATATTTCTAAAAACCCATCTTTGGTGGACAGAACAAGATAGTGGGAGAATGATGAGACCCTCTGGAAAACTCGGAGTAAAATAGAGAGGTGACCTCTTCCTGATTTTCTCTCTCCCTCTATCCATATTCGTCGCGACCATATTCAGAGATTGGTACCTCAGCAGAGTGAGGAACAAGTTAGGACACATCTGACAGCCGCTAATTAGTAAACATTGTTAATGCAATTTGATTTAATTAATTCTAAAATGAGCTTCAGTGGATTTTTAAATTAAAATGAACGTAAACAATAGCTTATTTGTTTTAAACCAGGAAAACTGCTCTGCTCGTTGTCACTACTCAGTGAGCCTTGCTGGAAAGTGTGTGTGTGCATGGGGACTGGGCAAAGACAGGCTGGGTTCAGCTCTGATACCTGCCCTTGGTTGAATAACTTGCTGTCATTCATGTTTAGCATTCGTTCTACTGTGTCCCTTTAACACTAGGGGTATCCCAGTACAGACAGAGACAGCGACAGAGGCTTTTGGCAGGGTGGGGAGTGTTCAAGCAAACACTGATTGGAAAATCCTGCCAATTACTGTCCTGGTTAGGGTAGAGCGGAGACCAATGAGGCGAGGTACAAGAGAGCAGCCTCACTTCAACTACAGGCGTGTGGGAGGCCTGATTGTAATATAAACGGTTAGCTCATAATCAGAGGCCATTGCTTAGAGGCAATTGGGTATATGAATCCATCGAGGATCCTCAAGCTAGTGTGTGCACTAGCCCGGCACACTGCTTCCCTTCCCGCTCCACTCCTGTGTCTGTTCCACACACCAACAGCTCCTTTACATTACTGAACCAGTTCAAGTTGAGGCTTTGACTGCGAGGCACATTCTGTGACAGACAGGCAGCTTTTCATGCATCATCTTGCCCATCCTCGGTCATTTGAAACCTGTGAATTGCAGCACTCCTTTTCAATGTTGTCTGCCTGTAGCACAGTGCCCTACACACCTCCACACTTACTGAATCAGAAAGAGAATGATGTGTGTCCCCACAATGGACTGAATACTGCAGCAGAGAAGCTGTGGCAGAGATTGGCCTCTGATTATCCCTGTAAAGGAGGTGCAATTTTGAGGCAGAAATGTAGCTTCTGGGGAGTGCAGAGGCATTCATGTGGCTTCAGAGGTCGAATGACACTCACAGCATTCTGTCCTGCACCACTAGAGGACAGGCTTACATCAAACTGTATGATCAGCAGAATGAAGACCGGTCAGAGATACAGCGAGTTCTCTGATGGCGACACCTGCCCACCGTAGACACAGTCCAAAGCAAAACACACAACAGGTGTGTCTGGAAAGTATTCACTTCACAAAAATCTTCCTGCAAAGTTATTCTAGCTTAGCTACAATAGGCCATCATCCAGTAGCAATTCACCAACGATGGACTTTATCTAAAACAAAATGCAGGTGCCTCTGGGCTCAGTGGGTAACAGTCTCACCTTGGAGGCAGGAGGTGATGAGTTCAAGTCCCACACAGAGACTTGAGCACAAAATCCAGGCTGACACTCTAGTGCTGAGGGGGTGCTGCACTGTCAGAGGTGCGCTCTAAAGATTGCATCACACTGTTCAAGGGCTTGGCAGGGGAGTTCTTGCCAGTGGCCATGCTAAAACTTATCCCTCAATAAACACCATTAAAAACAGATTATGTGGGTTATTATCTCATGCTGTTTACTGTGCAAAAGCCAGCTGCTCTGTTTCCTATATTACGACAGTGACTACACTAAGTACTTCAAGAACTTTGGGACATTCTGAAGTTACGAATGCTATGAGGTAACATCTTTACATGATTAATATTTCAAACAGGACAGTTCACTCCACTCCCTCACCTTGTCCTTGGATTTAAGGTGGAAAGAATGTTTCCCCAAGCACTAAACCAAACTGAGCAGAAAGCTCTGATTCAAGCTCTTGATCAGTGTTGAGTTTGCTGACAGCAGTCGAATGCAACAATTGGTTTGACATCCCTGGGTTAGGGAGGAGGAGAATCAGCAACTCCTGGGGAGGGTAATTTCAACCTTCACCTGGGGTGTTATTGATCTGATAGAGCAGAGAATCACCCCCAGCCCCTGCCCATGCCCCCTCCCCTCCACGACCCTGAGCTTCACTTGTCTGATGAGATATCTGTGCTCCTCTAATTCTGGTCTCTTGTATGTTCCCAATCATCGTCGCTCCACCATTGCTCCCCACGTGCCTTCAGTTCCCTGGGTCCCAAGCTCGAGAATACCCTCCCTACACCTCTCCACCACTCTTTCCTCCTTTAAGAGACTTCTTAAAACCTACCTCTTTGCCCAAGCTTTTGGTTATGTGACCTAGTATCGCCTTATGTGACTCAGTATCATGTTTTGTCTTATAATGTTCCTGTGAAGGGCCTTGGGACGTTTCTCATGGACTCATAGACATTCACAGCACAGAAGGAGGCCAATTGGCTGGTCAACAAAGATCTGACTGCACTAATCTCATTTTCCAGCACTTGGCCCATAGCCCTGGAGGCTATGGCAACACAAGTGAATATCTAAATACTTCCTACATGTTACGAGAGTTTCTGAGGGGGTCTCATTCCGTTAATGGTGCTATTTAAATATGTCATTTATGTTGGACCTATTGCATTAGATTAACATCCCAAGCAGTGAAAATCATCACACCCACCCCCACACCCAGCACCCCCCAAACTCTACCCAGTTTCCAGTGGCACCTGCGAGAATGTGGGTGAGGACAGGATGGGACACAGAGGTGATGCTTTACACAGACCAATATCCTGCTGCATGCACGGTCTGGTGGCTTGGGGGAAAGGTAGCAAAGAGAGGGAACCTCCCTCTAACCAGAGTCAGTGCCTTTCGAACAGCAGATAAAAGTAAAAGGCGAAAAGCTGAGAGAAGGTTGCGGGTAACTTCCTATAAACTTGCAGCATAAAAAGAGGCCATTCAGCCCATCATGCCTTTGCTGAATCATTGAAAGAGCTATCCAACTAATCTCACTCTGTGCTCTTTCCCCATAGCCCTGAAAATTTCTAATTTTCAATAATTTATCCCATTAGGATCCTTTTCAAAGAGGGAGTCTCTCCATTTTTCAATCCAGATATCGTAATTAACTGTTCAAGCTTCAGTCAGCTTCCAATAGTTTGCAGCCTTTTATATCACACTGATATCAATCTCCTCTGAATAACCCTCCCAGGTCGATGATGAATATGGAATTCATACATTCCACTTTCTTCTCTTCTTGGCTTCAGCCTGTGTGTTTTTTTTATAAATATTTATCCCGTACCCCTGCAGGTTACACACTGCCAAATCATCGGCAAATTTACTGCAAGCCACATATAGCCTCATATCCTGCCTGGGTCAGGCTTCATGCAGGCCAGCTATGCAGCCCTGTGCCAATCTACATTCCATCCATTCAAACATTTTCTTCTGCTCAATGCTTGTTTCATTAGATCAGGAAATAAAAGAATCTTTTTATTAGAAAAACAGGCTTTAATCCATTACTAACAAAGTAAAGACGCTGGAAGAGATTGATTTCACTATGGATGGAATTTACTCTTCTGCTAGCCTGCCAACTGCAAATTCAGCCAGCCTCGGCTGGTAGCACTCTTGTTGCTGAGTGTGAAGGTTGTGAGTTCAAGTCTCATGTTAGGACTTTGCTCCTACATTACAACAGTGACTACACTTCTAAAAGTATTTCACTGGCTGCAAAGCACTTTGGAATCTCCTGAGGTTATGAAAGGTGATATATAAATGCAAGTCTTTCTTTATTACATTAGGTAGGCTAACGCTTTGGGATGACCGCACCGTCTGAAGACACCATCCTTAAGATTGGATGTTAATCCAAAGTCCAGTTGCCTATTTGAGTGGATCTTTGTGATGCTGAAACGTGAACTGTTGGATAAGGGGTTGATGTTGCATCCTACAGCTCAGCAATTGAACCGACAGCGTGCTCATGCTCCCAGCTCCCCGAGTATCGCAATTTCTCAGCCAGCACTGAAGTTCCATGTCCGTAAAACAGTGACTCACAGCCGGGAGATAACAATGCTGCCACTGGCACTCACAATCCCCTCCCCCACAGTTTAGGCCAAGCAGATTCCATCGCGCTAAGAGCCAAAACAAACAGAACCACTTCTGTTTGAAGAATGACGTCGAAATATGAAAGTAAGAGCAAATATAGAGAAGCAAAGGAATGCAAAACATGAAAAGACACAAACATGAGAGGCAGGAAAAGAGAAACAGATGGAGATTGGCAGTGAAAGAAGAGGGAGGGATGTAAAGAATGAATGGGTCCTGCTAAACTGCTGGACCTTTGGTGAGGGGGGTCAGTGAGAGCCCGGTTTAGAAGCAAAATGGGTTTTGGTCAGAATTCTGGAGTCAAAGCGGCAAAGAGAAGGAAAGAAATTGATGGATAGGAAAAGAGGAGAAATGAGATGGAGAAAAAGATTTAAAAAAAGAGGAGTTAGTGTCAGAGGCCAATCCAGGGAGAGAGAGAGAGCGGAAAAGAGTAAACAAAAGCTGGTGAATAACTGCAAAAAAGCCACATAACAGGGAGATTAGAGGGATGGGGAGAGAATGGGAGTTAGTGAGGAGACTTTGTAACTTTAAGAAGGAGAATAAAATATCAGAAGTAGCAGTGAGTAATGTGTTATCATTTCTTACCATCATTATCTGGTGATTCATGTTGGAAAATATGCATGTGTATGTCATGTGTGTGTTTATATATGTGTGTGTGTGTGTGTACTGTTTGTGTGAGGGGGTGTGTCAGTGTGTTTGTGAACATGTGCCAGTGTGTGTGGGAGTGTGTGGTGTGCGCGTGTTTCTGTGAGTGTGTGCGAGGGTCCGGGAGTGTTTCATGAGTGTGTGTGTCGGTGTGAGGGTGGCGATGTCAAATGCAACAAGATTGCTTGTGTTATATTTTTCACACACAGCAAACAGCCACTTGGGCGAAAGTTTGTGGAATTATTCCTCAGTGAGTGAGTGAAGAAAGGGGCAGGACTGGAGGAATAAAAGGGCCAGATGTAACAGGAGCTTGTGTGGAAGAGTGAGAAGCTCTTGTAAATGTGAGCAGAGAAACACAGTCAACAAGGCAGGAACTGGAACAAATTGGAACATTGGCAGCAACAGTAGCGTCGTGTTAATTTGCCTTCACAGCTAGCCTGCCTGAGAACTAAATGAAAGCATATAATTAATTGCTCTCCTGCTTCCCATTTTCCACTGACAACCCATAAATTTTATTTTATACACACTTTCATTGACATTTTCAAGTTTCAGGCATAATAATTACCAGAGTATAACACCTTCATTTTGCGGTAGCAGTAACTGGCTGATTGACGAGTACGTTGAATAAGGTGCAGTAAAAAGGTTGATGGCATTAATTGCTCCTATAATCTAATATCACAAAAGGCAGAAGAAAAAAAAATGACACGGCAGCGTGAGGCTTGCAATCCGACACCACGTCTTCACAATCACAGAAACAAAGTGCAACCTGCCTTCTCTCAAAATAACCTCACATCTTGATAGCTGCCACACACACACACACACACACAAAACTCCAGCTCAGGAACCGCCTGTTATGTTTCCAGATGCTTTGTTCATTGTTACAGTTAAGGGTTTAACCATGAATATCCTTTGACTTTACATAGACCCAATTAGAAATGTGCAACACTGAAATCTATTTATTTTTTGATTTGCTCCTCAAGTCAATGCGGGGTTGCCAACCCTGGCTGGACGTTTTCCTGGAGATTTCATGCCTCCAACAAGTTCACCCTGTCTAACAGATTTTTTAAAAATTTTATTTGTAGGACTCGTAAGCAGAAGCGTTCAGAGTGAGCACAAGCGTGTGGGAGTGAGTGTGTGCGTGTGAGAGTGAGTACCTGCCTGTGGGAGTGGGCACACGCGTGTGGGAGTGGGTACAGTTGTGAGCACAGGTGTGTGAGGGATCAGCGTTGCCATGTGGAGTAGAAACCTTTCCATCCTCCCACTAAGTGTCAGAGCCAAACATTCCAGGTCAGCTACCGCAGGGCCGTGTGCAGCTTCCTTTAGCTTTTAAAAAAAAAATCCCCTTAAGCTCTGGAATTCCCTCCCTAAACCTACCCGCCTCAATTTTTTATCTCCTAACTCTCCTGTGAAATGGCTCGGGGCGTTTTACTACATTAAAGGCGCTATATAAATGCAAGTGATCGATGACGTTACAACCAACGTAAACTTAAAATAACTTTTTTAAACTGTCAGACCACTAAAAGTGGCTCTCATGTGGTCTGATGCCATCAGAGAAAATGCTTTTCTTTTGGCAGCTCTAGTTCCCAGGTGGCTTGTGGCTGAAATGTTATTCCTGATTTTCTGGCACTCATGCCTCAGAATCACATCAACCGTCGGAAGCCAGCCCTATGAGTATAGGATGCTCTTCCCCTTCCCAGCCCACACTTAGATCCACAGAATCTTGATGCCATTTGGCCCACTGTGCCCGTGCCAGCTCTTTGTTCTATTCCCCTGCTCTTTCCCCACAGTCCTGCAGGTTTTTTTTTCCCGCTTTTCAAGTACTTATCCAATTCCCCTTTGGAAGTTATTATTGGATCTGCTTCCACCACAATTTCAGACAGCGTATTCCAGATCACAACAATTCCTTATCTCACCATCTGGCTCATTCCCCAATGACCTTCAATCTGAGCCCTTTGGTCACCAATCCTCCTGCCACTGGAAACATTTTTTCCTTATTTACTCAATCTTTGAGAACCTCTATTGAACTTCCTCTGATCTATAGTTCCTGATTCTCTAACATCACTGCCTCTGTCCAAAGGAAAACAATTCAGCTTTCTCTACGTCTCTCCACATAACTGAAGTCCACATCCCTGGTTGCCTCCTGGTAAATCGAATCTCTTTCCTCCTGAAACGGCTAATTCAAGATGGGCTCCATTGCTGTTGACATGCTCCCAATTGCCACAGGTTGAATCTGAACATTGAGAATCATCAAGGCACGTCAGTCACGAGGGTCTCGTTTGCATTAGCCCTGATCCTGACCTGATCTAATCAATATGGTCTGCATTATCCAGGAACAGTTATTAAATTATGATGAGCAGTGGGAACCCTGGCTGAATTTTCCACACAGCAGACAAGGCCTGATGCCAAACTGTTCCACCCCAATCGGGAGACAAAGAAAAAACTTGCATTTCTATAGCGCCTTTGACCACCTCAGGATGTCCCAAAGCACTTTACAGCCAATGATGTACATTTGGTCTCTCTTGCAACGGAGGAAACACAAGCAGCCAATTTGTGCACAAGATCCCTGAAAAAGCAATGAGTTAACAATTGACAGTGCAACACCCCCTCAGCACTTCACTGAAGTGTCAGTATAGATTTTATGCTCCGGTTCCTGGGAAGGGTCTTGAACCATGCCCTTGTCACTCAGGTGTGAGTGTGATTCAGTGAGCCACGGCTAACAGACAGCTTAACACCGACCATAAACTCAACAGAAACCTTTCTGGTCTGTGGGTGAGTACATTACAGTACCAGAAAGGGACCACAAATTGAGCTGTTGGGAGAACAAGAAGTAAATAAGGTTTACAGACAATGCAGTGTTACATTATAGTTAAATCAGGGAGGCACAGAGTTTTAGCTCTGAAGAGGAGTCATACAGGCTGGAAACATTAGCTCTGTTTCCCTCTACAAAGACGCTGTCAAACCTGCTGAGTTTTCCCAGCATTTTCTGTTTTCATTTTAGGTACAGAATGTACCTGAACATGCCCCACCTTCCTGGGCTGCAGCTGCTAAGCGAGAATTTACATAATGCAGCCTGAATTTTGTTGCTGTCAAATTGACAGAATTTCTGCTGATGCTTGACTCTGGCACCTATTCGCATGTATTTTGCCATTAAAATAGTTAATCTCTCCCAGTATTCACTACACAAAGCCTCTGCTACCCATTAGACCTGCCAATTAAATCCACTGTTAATGGAGCCCTGAACTTCAAACTGGATTATTCGGTTTTAGTGATTTAAAAGGGATTCTGAAATGATCCTGGACAGTAATTCCCCGTTTCGAGGGATGTTAAAAGGTTGGGCTTTAGAGAAGTTCCGGGCTCAGTTAGCAATTGTGCTGCCCAATGCACCCCAGGTTCATAGCCAGGGCTATGGATCTAGGACTGGCTTCAGTATCTATCGGCTGGGGTGAGGGGGTTATGGAACCAGTCATGGTTCTTTCTCCTGATTGTGATCCATTAAACTGTGCAAAATATATGTGCCCATGTAGAGGTTGAGCAAGGCTAGGATTGAGCTGTGCTGTGAAATCCTTTACAGTCTGATACTTGTACAACCCTCTGCGTGTGTGAACCTCGACAGTCAGTGTTGGCAAGATATTGCATTCTGGAAGGTATCATAGCTGAATCAAGTCACTTTATGCCTGTACACATACGATCCCTGGACAGCGATCAGGGGTGAGAAATATGGTTGGTTTATTCCCTCCCTAAGTGGACAACAGGCACATAGTCCCAAACTCTTTGTGAGTTGGGAATTTGCTGGCTCACGTGGCTCAGTGGAGACATGGGGTAAATGGGGTAAAGAGGTTTCCTGTGTGTACCATTTGTGACAACTTAAACATGTTTGTCAGAAAGCTCGGCAGGAAGAGACAATGAGCAACAGATAAACGAAGAGTGGGAGAGAAAACTGGGAAGAGAGAGAGAGAGTGAGAAACAGAAAATATCACTGATCACTCTCCAACGAATGGTTGGAAAATGTACATTGCGTGAGGGCAGTAACAGGCTTGGGAGAGAAAAAAGGTGAGAAGGGTACAAAAGAGAGAGACTGAGACACAGAGAGCAGAAATCGAAACAGACCAAGAGTAGAGAAAGTGGCCAATGTTCTTTACACCTGCATTTCAACATGAGCTGTTGAACCTCTTGCCCGTCCCTTTCCCTTCCCTTCCCCCCGATGTGATCCCACCCCTCCGTTTCCTCCAGTCTAGTCTGACCCTGACTATGTTCTCCTCGTCCCTACAATCGGGGCTCTGTGGTCGGAGCACACTGATGTTTGTTCATTTATCTTTGCGGATTTGTTGTTTATTGTAGTACACTTTTACCTTCCGTGACCTGACAGCATAGTGCTGGTTCTCTCTGTGCACCAATAATGTCCTGTTGCATCGTGAACACACCAAAGGGAATAAATAAATAACACTGAACAAACATTCGTTCTCATTGTAAAATGCATAATTAAAATTCAAGGTAATTACCCACTGCTCATTAAAACAATGCTAATTAAGCTACACGAGTGGCCTTTATTCAATTAACACACACACAACAAACAGTGTTTCCAAATCACTTAGCATACACACTATTAGATTATTGTTGCATATTCTTCTCATTTAAATTCTCCTTGTCTAATCCCAGGCCCATTACTGAAGCTAAGCGTGTGGCTATGGGAACTGCAAGTCTCCTAAACAGCTTCCCCGTGAGCTCAAAGCTCTAGAACGAAGGACAAGAATGGGACCCAGCATTTCAAATTGGATTCTAATGAGAAGACATCCACACTGCCTCCGAAGACTTTGTAGGATCATTAAGATGCTTGTGGCATGACCAGAGTCACTGACGAGGTTTCTTTAATTGACAGAGGTCAAACTCAATGCTGAGCAGAAGAAAAGCGAGAGCTAGAATAGATTTGCAAAGCTGTGCCGTGTGGCATGCTGTGAAATGGAGTAATTACAATGATTGTTTGAAGAGCCTCTGAAAACTGATTAATAAAAAGAGGAGGAAAGAAAGTTGGAACAATATCCCAATGGCTCACGTACCAGGAAAATGCTTTGCCTTTTCTTTCTGAAAGAATGATGGACGTGCATATCACACAAGGGGCTGAAAACAAGTGGGCAGCCACACCTTGAAACTGCCCAGTGAGACCTTCAGCTCATTTTGCTGTCGCTCCATTGGGGAACCAGCTGAACATTTTTTATTCATTCTCAAGATGTGGGCTTCGCTGGCTGGGCCAGCATCCCTCGTCGCCCTTGAGAAGGCGGTGGTGAGCTGCCTTCTTGAACCGCTGCAGTCCATGTGGTGTAGGTACACCCACAGTGCTGTTAGGGAGGGAGTTCCAGGATTTTGACCCAGCGACAGTGAAGGAACGGCCGATATATTTCCTAGTCAGGATGGTGAGTGGCTTGGAGGGGAACTTCCAGGTAGTGGTGTTCCCATCTATCTGCTGCCCTTGTCTTTCTCAGCAGTAGACGTTTGGAAGGTGCTGTTGAAGGTGCTTTGGTGAATTCCTGCAGTGCATCTTGTAGATGGTACGCACTGCTGCTACTATGTGTCGGTGGTGGAGGGAGTGAATGTTGAAGGTGGTGGATGGGGTACCAATCAAGTGGGCTGCTTTGTCCTGGATGATGTTGAGCTTTTTGAATGTTGTGGGAGCTGTGCTCATCCAGGCAAGTGGGGATTTTTCCATCACACTCCTGATGTGCCTTTTGGATGATGAGCAGGCTTTGGGGAGTCAGGAGGTGTGTTACTTCCTGCAGAATTCCCAGCCTCTGACCTGTTCTTGTAGCCACAATATTCATATGGCTGGACCAGTTCAGTTTCAGGTCAATGATAACCTCAGGATGTTGATAGTGGGGGATTCAGTGATGGTAATGCCATTGAATTTCAAGCGGCGATGGTTAGATTCTCTCTTGTTGGAGATGGTCATTGCCTGGCATTTGTGTGGCCCGAATGTTACTTGCCACTTGTCAGCCCAAACCTGGATATTGTCCAGGACCTGCTGCATTTGGACATGGACTGCTTCAGTCCATGATGCTGAGCACTGTGCAATCATCAGCAAACATCCCCACTTTTGACCTTATGATGGAAGGAAGGTCACTGATGAAGCAGCTGAAGATGGTTGGGCCTCCGTCACTACCCTTAGGAACTCCTGCAGTGATGTCCTGGAGCTGAGATGACTGACCTCCAACAACCACAACCATCTGCTTGTTGTTATTCCTTTGGGGCAAGTTGCAGGTTAGGCCCCAATCAATTGTGACCCACCAGAGAACATGAAGCTATGTTGAGGTTTTACTCAGTGACTGCTGTACATCCCCACTCCCTCCATGTCAACCAAGGTCCAGTTGGTGGCCCTCTCACCTGAGTCAGAAGGTTTTCCTGCCTTAAATCTATCCTTGTATTTGGGAACATCCCCTAAACTATCTCTGCTACTGCTCGAGCCACGATCCCTTCTTCCAATTCTCAATGACCATGGGCCATTTTGTTATGTTAAAGCCAGTGAACTGAAAGTAGGTGGATCACATGACATTATGGGGACCTGAGGGAGCACCCTAAAACATTGGGCCGTAACTTCTGAGCTGCAGGGTGTCATATCTGGAGGGGAGTACCCCAAAGATCACTGGGGAACCCCCGCCTCCCACCTCCACCCCCAAAGATTCCCAGATAAGGGCACCACAGAAATTGCCTGGGAAGTGTAGACATCCACCACCCACCCCCCACCCCACAGGGACTCCGCCAGACCCCCATCACCCACCATCCAGAACGGGACTTACCCACCCCATCCATGGGATTCCCCGCACACTTCCCCTCCACGGGACCCTCCCACCCGACAGGAATTCCCCAACTGCCCCCTCCCCCCACTAGCAGTTCCCCAACCCCCAACTCCCCCAACCCCCCCCCCCGAGGTCCAGACCCAAGACCTGTGCTCTACAAGGCCCCAGCCTGACGCTCCCCCATCCCCCAAGGTCAGACCTGGCCCTCTCGCCATTAAATCCTGCCCACTTACCCTATAAATGTACCTTGTCAAGGAGCTTTATACTTACCTGGTTTACGTCAGCTAGTGCCGTAAAAAGGGGGCGTGGATTACTTACCTTTGACTCTACAGCGCTAGGCCCCAGGGATGTATTGCATGGGCCAGATCTTGCCCGGCCTGAGTCGGTAGTTTGGGTGAGATAGGATCACCTGGATTTCAGGTAAGAACTTTTGAGTGGAGTTGCAATCCAACTCAATTGCCACTCAACCGGAAGTTACGACCTATTAACTCTGTTTCTCTCTCCAAAGAGGCTGCCAGACCTGCTGACTATTTCCTGCATTTTTGTTTTTATCTCAGATTTTCAGCATCCCAATAAATACCGTGGTTCCAAGAGCAGGTCAGAGGCTGACACAGTAACTCACCTCCTGACTCCCCAAAGCCTGTCCTCCATCCATAAGACACAAGTCAGGAGTGTGATGGAATACTCCCCACTTGCCTGGATGAGTGCAGCTCCCACAGCACTCAAGAAGCTTGACACCACCCAGGACAAAGCAGCCCGCTTGATTGGCACCACATCCACAAACATTCACTCCTTCCACCACTGACGCACAGTAGCAGCAGTGTGTACCATCTACAAGATGCACTGCAGGAATTCACCAAGGCTCCTTCGACAGCACCTTCCAAACCCATGACCACTACCATCTAGAGGGACAAGAGCATCAGACACATGGGAACACCACTACCTGGGCGTTCCCCTCCAGGTCACTCACCATCCTGACTTGGAAATATATCACCATTCCTTCACTGTCACTGGGTCAAAATCCTGGAACTCCCTTCCTAACAGCACTGTGGGTGTACCTGCTGGACGGCAGCGGTTCAAGAAGGCAGCTCACCACCACCTTCTCAAGGGCAACTAGGGATGGGCAATAAATGCTGGCCTAGTCAGCAAAGCCCACATCCCGTGAATAAATAAAAAGAACTTTTTTGATTTTCATAGGGCAGAAGTTTACACTGATTGGCTGGGCGCGTGCCCGACCTGATTGGGCATGAAATTGCGCGACATGACGTTTGGCGAGTGTCCCAACGTCATCCTGCACTCCCGCGATATTTCGGTCGGTGAATACACAGAAAAGTCGGAAGCGCACTCGCTGACAATTAAGAGGGCGATTCAGTCCCTGAACAGCGCAACTGTCTGTCATTTCGCGTAGCCCATCCAACCTTCCGGCTGGTGGACGGGCGAATGGGCCAGGGCGGCCTTTACATTTTTCAACAAACCTCATCCACGGAGGGGATGAGATTTCTGTCATGAAACAAAATATAAATACATTTCTGTGGACAGCATTTTCATAAGCTAAATTTTTTAGGTGACCGATTTTGATGCAGGGACACGTGTTTTTTTCAGCTTTTGAAACCTTTATTTTTGCTGTTTCAGGTCTTCAGCTCCCTGAGGTATCTCTCTGCCTTCGCGGAGCTTTCTGTCAGCGCTTGGCTGCGCCCGCAGTGAGGTCTCGTCGCCCGCCCCCATCCCGGCAGCGCTGAGCTTTTCAGCGCGCGTTTCACGCTGGCTGTTAATTGGCCAGCCAATGTGGAATAGTGGTTAGGGGCCAATCACGGTTGGCGTCCATTTCCCGACTACTCCCGGGCCTGCCCATTGTGCCCACCCCTCCGAGCCGAAAATCCAAAGTAGAATCAAAATGGCTACAACACAGGAGGCCATTCAGCCTTCACGTCCATGCTGGCTCTCTGCAAGAGTAATTTACCTCGTCCCACTTCCCTGCCTTTTTCCCATAGCCCTGCAACATTTTTCTTTTCAGATGATTATCCAATTCCCTTTTGAAAGCCACAACGCAACACTCTCAGGCACAGCATTCCAGATCCTAACCGCTCACTGCGTAGAAAGATTTTCCTCTTGTAATCTCGGCTTCTTTTGCCATTTACCTTAAATTGGTGCCCTCTGGTTCTTAACCCTTCCACCAATGGGGAACCGAGCCCTCATGATTTTAAACACCTCCATCAGATCTCCTCTCAGCCTTCTCTTCTTGAAGGAGAGCAGCCACAGCTTTGCCAATCTATCCATGTAATTGAAGTCCCTCATTCCTAGAAACATTCTCTTAAATCTTTTCTATACCCTCTCCAATGCCTTCATATTCTTACTGTTAAAACTTATCGCAATGTGGTTCTGCGTGTCCATGGGTGTGTGCCTGAGTATGTGTCTGTATGTGTGTGTCTGTGGGTGTGTGTCTGTATGTGTGTGTCTGTGAGTGTGAGTCTGTATGTGTGTGCCTGTGGGCGTGTCTATGAGTATGTGTCTGTATATGCGTGCCTGTGTGTGTGTCTGTATGTATGTGTTTGTGAGTATGTGTCTGTGTGTCTGTGAGTATGTGTGTCTGTGGGTGTGGTATGTATGTGTGTGACTGTGGGCGTGTGTCTGTGAGTATGTATCTGTATATGCGTGCCTGTGAGTGTGTGTCTGTATGTGTGTGTCTGTGAGTATGTGTGTCTGTGGGTGTGGTCTGTATGTGTGCCTGTGGGTGTGTGTATGTAGATGTGTGTCTGTGGGTGTGTGTCTGTATGTGTATGTGTGTCTTGTGATGGAATCTGTCATTTCAAGGTTGCATTTTTTGAGATAGATCTTGATTGAAAAGTGAAACTGAGAAAGGAAACTGACCCTCCCAGTTTCTAAGAAAACTAAGACTGAAATTGAGATCGGAAACCAAAACTTCTGGGGAAGACCAAAACTGGCTGAAACCATATAAAAGGACACAGAGCCATCTGAGCTCAGTAGATGATGAGTCCAGTGGTGTAGTATAGGAAGGTTGAAGAAAATGGAGGCCATATCCAGACGCTGAGAATAGGCAAAGATACGATTGCTGCAGTACCCTGGTCCTTAAAGATAACATTGGTGGACCTACACTATCCAGACCATCATAAGCAGATTTGAGCAAATTTTTTTATTCATTTACAGGATGTGGGCATTATTACCCATCCCTAATTACCCTTGAGAAGGTGGTGGTGATCTGCCTCCTTGAACCACTGCAGTCCCTATGGTGTAGGTACATCCACAGTGCTGTTAGGAAGGGAGTTCTGCAGACATGGGCCATTATTGGCAAAGACTGTGCCTGTGGAACTTGTGTTGGTTGTACCGTTGGCTGGGGATCAGGCTAAATCCTAGGAGAAGAGGAGCTGAAATTCTTGACGAGGAAGACAAGAGTTTTGAAGGACTTTGTGACTGAGATTGATGACATGTATGCTGAGTGGACAGTTGAGCCAATTCGTAAGATTTTTCTTAGTTGTGTCTGCCATTTAATGTGTAATTTATAATTGATTGCAAATTGCCTGTTAATTCATGTTTAACTTATGGTGATTCTGGGTTTTAGAGTACAGCAGGTTACCCAAGATCATATTTAGTGTCTGCTTTGTTCGACTCTTGTATAGTAAAAATTCTTTTATTTTAAGCTGTCGAATCTTGTTGCTCCATTCTTTCAATAAATAACTGGGATTTCGGATTGGTTACTGGTCTAGACCATAACAACTAGTGCGAGTCTGAGATTGCGAGTCTCAGAGTATGAATGTGTGCAGCTCTATGTGTGTGAATCTGTGTCATTGTTTTTGTGTTGTTTGCTATGTCCTACTGAATTCCTCATCCATGCCTTAGTTACTTCTAGACTTGACTATTCCAATCATCTCCTGGACAGTCTCCAATCTTCCAATCTCCATAAATTTCAGCTCATCCAAAACTTTGCTGCCCCAGTCAACGCAGCATTTGACCGAGTGTGGCAGCAAGGAGCCTTAGCGAAAGTGGAGTCAATGGGTATCAGGGGGAAACTCTCCATTGATTGGAATCATACCTAGCACAAAGGAAGATGGTTGTGGTTGTTGGAGATAAATCATCACAGTCGCAGGACATCACTGCAGGAGTTCCTCAGGGTAGTGTCCTAGGCCCAACCATCTTCAGCTGCTTCATCAATGACCTTCCTTCCATCATAAGGTCAGAAGTGGGGATGTTCACTGATGATTACACAATGTTCAGCAGATACTGAAGCAGTCTGTCTCCATAAGCAGCAAGACCTGGACAACATTCAGGCCTGGGCTGATCAGTAGCAAGTGACATTAATGGCACACAAATGCTAGCCAATGACCATCAACAAGAGAGAATCTAATCATCTCCCCTTGAAATTCAATGGGGGAATCCCCACTATCAACATCCAGGGGGTTACCATTGACCAGAAACTGAACTGGACTAGCCATATAAATACTGTGGCTACAAGGGCAGGTCAGAGGCTAGGAATCCTGTGATGAGTAACTCACCTCCTGACTCCCCAAAGCCTGTCCACCATCTGCAAGACATAAGTCAGGAGTGTGATGGAATACTCCCCACTTGCCTAGTCCCTCCATCAACACTCAAGAAGCTCGACACCATCCAGGACAAAGCAGCCTACTTGATCGGCACCACATTCACAACCCTAAACTTTCACTCCCTCCATCACCAACGCACAGTAGCAGCAGTGTATACCATCTACAAGATGCACTGCAGCAACTCACCAAGGCTCCTTCAACAGCATCTTCCAAACCAATGACCACTACCATCTAGAAGGACAAGGGCAGCAGATAGACGAAAACACTGTCACCTGTAAGTTCCCCTTGAAGTCACTCACCATCCTGACTTGGAAATATATCATTGTCGCTTCACTGTCGCTGGGTCAAAATCCTGGAACTCACTCCCTAACAGCACTGTGGGTGTACCTACACCACATGGACTGCAGCAGTTCAAGAAGGCAGCTCTCCACCACCTTCTCAAGGGCAATTAGTGATGGACAATAAATGCTGGCCCAGCCAGCAAAGCCCACTTAATGTGAACGAAAAAACATTCACCCATCAGCTGTGCTGCTGACCTACGCTGGTCCCCAGTCCGGCAAAGTCTCGATTTTAAAATTGTCATCCTTATTTCAAATCCCTCCATAACCTCGTCCTTCTCTATCTCTGTAACCTCTTCTAGCACTACAACCCTCCAAGATCTCGGTGCTCCTCTGATTCTGATGCATTCCCAATTTTAATTTCTCCACCACTGCCGGCCATGCATTCAGCTGCCAAGGCCTTAAACTCTAGAATTCCCTCTATAAATCCCTCTGCCTTTCCACCTCCCTGTCTTCTCTCTTAAGATGCTCCCTAATATTTACCTCTGATCAAGTTTCGCCCCATCTGCTCTAATATATGTTACATGCTGTCAAACTTTTCTGATACTTGCTCCTGGGAAGTGGCTTGGGGAGTTTTACAATGTTAAAGAAGCTATATAAATCCAAGTTGTTGTTGTATTTCTTTCTCTATCTTTGCGTGGTCTGTCTGTCTGTCTGTCTCTCCATATGCTTCTCTCTGCCTCTACATCTCTTTCACTGTCTCTCGCTCTATGTCTGGGTATCTGCCTGTCTCTGTCTACCTCTCAACAGAGGTACAAAGTAATGAATTGGCCTTAGTAATGTATAATATATACCCAACAGCTCTTGTTCCCATAGGAATTGGTCCAATATAATTGAGGAATTTGGAGATAACCCTTTCGTAAGCATCTCACCAGCTGCTGGAGCAGAGCGTCTACAGTTTGTTTGTAAGAATGCTGCCAATTGGAAGTTTCCTGAGCTGTGGACTGACCCACCCATCCTCACTCTCCTCTTAAAAGAACTGTCTATGAGACCCCTTCAGTTCTTCAGCAGTGAACCTTGACAGTGAGCTCAGGTCTGGTCTTCTATAGACACATAAATAGTAAAATGGTGGTAAAAGGAGGAATGGGACGTGGAGGCAGGGGGAATGGCTGAGGTACTAAATGAATATTTATATCTGCCTTTACCAAGCAAGAAGATGCTGCCAAAGTTGGAAGGAAACAGGAGGTAGTGAGATACTGGATGGGCTAAAAATTGATAAACTGGAGGTACTGGAAAGGCTGGCTATACTTGAAATGGATAAGTCACCGGGACTGAATGAGATTCATTGAGGATGCTGAGGGAAGTAAGGGTGGAAATTGTGGAGGCACTGGCCATAATCTTCCAATCCTCCTATACTGGGCTGGTGCTAGAATGACAAATGTTACACCCTTGTTCAAAAAATGGTGCAAAAATAAGCTCAGCAACTACAGGCCAGTCAGATTAACCTTGGTAGTGGGGAAACTTTTACAAATGATAATCCCAGACAAAATGAACAGTCACTTGGATAAGTGTCAGTATTTAAGGAAAGCCAGCACAGATTGTTAAGGGAAAATCGTGTTCAACCAATTTGATTGAGTCTTTCGATGAGGTAACAGAGTGAGTCGATGAGGGTAACGCTGTTGATGTTGTGTACATGGACTTACAAAAGGTATTTGATGTCATTTGGAAAATGCTGCACAACAGACTTCTCAGCAAAGCTAAAGCCCATGGAATAAAAGGGACAATGGCAGCATGGACACAAAGTTGCGTGAGTGACAGGAAACTAAAGTCGTGGTGAATGGTTGTTTTTCAGATTAGAGGAAGGTGTATTGTGGGGTTTCCCAGGGGTCGGTATTAGGACCACTGCTTTTCTTGATCTACATTAATAACCCAGGCTTGGGTCTTCAGGGACACAATTTCAAAATTTGCAGATAACGCAAAACTTGGAAGTATTGTGAACTGTGAGGAGAATAGCGATGGAGTCCAAGTGGACACAGACAGGCTGAAGGAATGGGCAGAGAAGTGGCAGATGAAATTTAATGCCGAGAGGTGTGAAGTGATATATTTTGGGAGGAGGAATGAGGAGAGGCAATATAAAACAAAGGGTACAATTCTAAAGTGGGTGCAGGAGCTGAGAGACCTGGGGGTACATGTACACAAATCACTGAAGGCGGCAGAACAGGTTGAGAGAGAAGTTAATAAAGCATTACTGGGTCATGGGCTTTATAAATTGAGGCACTGAGTACAAGAGCAAGGCAGATATGTAAAACCTGTATAAAACACTGGTTCAGCCTCAACTGGAGGATTGCATCCAATTCTGGACACCACACTTTTGGAAAGCTGTGAAGTATTAGAGCAAAAAAGATTTACAGGAATGTTTTAGAGATGAGGAACTTCAGTTACGTGGATAGATTGGCAAAGCTGGGGCTGGTCTTCTTAGAAACTGTTCCCATTGGTGGAACAGTTGAGAAGCAGAGGACATCGATTTAAGGTAAGTGACAAAAGAACCAGAGACAACATGAGGAAAAACTTGTTTATGCAATGAGCAGTTAGGATTTGGAATGCACTGCCTGAGAGTGTGGTGGGGACAGATTCAATCGTGGCTTCCAAAAGGGAATTGGATAATTTTCTGAGGAGATAGATTGCAGGCTACAGGAAAAATGCAGGGGAGTGAGACTAACTGAGTAGCTCTTAGAGAGAGCCTGCACAGACACGATGGGACAAATGGCCCCCTTCTGTACCGTAACCATTCTGATTCTATGATTCTGTGATTTGATACGAAACTGGAAGGAGTCAACAACACAACCAATCCTGATCAAGTCCTTCCCACACAAATCCATGTTCTGGCAGGAGCCACTGGCTACTGATTAGAATGAGGAACCCCACACCCCCAATGCCCCCGGCTCTACTGATTTAACCCCTCCCCAATCCCCAGTCAATAATGCCATTGTCCCTGCCTCCTTTGACCAAACAGCCTGTGCTGGACCTTATCCTGTTGTATCCAAATCACACTTTCTTCCCAACATACCTCGATCACATGCCCTGAAAATATCTATTGTTAACCTGGTCCCTGCTTCACTCGCTAACTCTGCTACTGAATTCCACAGCCTTGCAATAATCAGAACATAAAACTCTCCTAAAGATCTTACGTTTAATCATATATCTGTCTTCTCTTCAACCATAGCCCTCAAGCACTGAAAATCATCAGTTTCTACTTACTCCGTCTCAATCGTTCATAATTTTATACACTACAGTCTAGACACCCTTCATTGTAACACTGGGATATACCCCACACCCTTCACTGTAACACTGGGATATACCCCACACCCTTCACTGTAACACTGATATATTCCACACCCTTCACTGTAACACTGGGATATACCCCAAATCCTTCACTGTAACACGAATATACCCCACACCCTTCACTGTAGCACTCCGATATACCCCACACCCTTCACTGTAACACTGGGATATACCCCACATCCTTCACTGTAACACTCAGATATATCTCACACCCCTCACAGTAACACTCTGATATACCCCACACCCCTCATTGTAACATTCTGATATACCCCACACCCTTCACTGTAACATTCCTATATACCCCACACCCCTCACTGTAACACTTTGATATACCATACACCCTTCACTGTAACATAGATATACCCCACACCCTTCACTGTAACACTCCGATATACCCCACACCCCTCACTGTAACAGTCTGATATACCCTACACCCTTCACCTTAACACTCCGATATACCCCACGCCCCTCACTGTAACACTCTGATATATCCCACACCCCTCATTGTAACACTGCTATACCCCACACCCCTCACTGTAACACTCAGATACACTCACTGTAACAATCTGATATACCCCACACCCCTTAGTGTAACACTCCATTATACCCCACAATCCTAACTGTAACACTTGGATATACCCCACACACCCCTCACTGTAACACTCTGATATACACCAGTCAGTTGGGACCTCCAGTTTGACTGACCTCAATTTCCTGACCAGCAAATATTTCTGTTGCCTGTGACAGGGTTCTCTGGCCTCCCCATGCTGTACTGCTTTGCTAAGAATGATCATTCTTAGTTTGATTTGCAATTGCCAATGGTTGAAAATGGAAATATTTGAGAGCTGGTGCCTCTCAATATCCTGTCCTTTTAACTGATACAATCTGGAAAAGCAGCCAGAAATGTATCAGAGTCTTTTGGTTGCAAACTACACAGCTTTCGTCAACCAATACCAGCCGTTATACTAACACAGAAGCCTTGTCTTCCACCTCATTGAGCCTCAACTGTCCTGTAGGAATAAAATATAATTTCTATCGTATCCTCAGTTCCTCAGAATATCCCAAAGTACTTCATGATTAGTGAAATAACAATTACTTACTATGTAGGGATTGCAGTTGTCAATTTGCTCACAGCAAGGTTCCACTAACAGTGATAAGATAAACGATCATTCAGATTTGTTTTTGGTTATGGAAGGAATATTGACCAGGACATCATGAGAACTCCACCACTCTCTTTCAAATAGTGCTGGGGTCTTCCACATCTGACTGATCACTTGCAATATTACACTAGAAACCCATAGTCTATAACCTTCAAACTCTGAGGGATAGTGCGACCAGCAGAATCAAGCTGATACTGTAAGGCGTATGTTTACTGTGGGGGGCTAATGCCTTTGGTGCTGAGACCAACAGAGCTCCCCCTGTCTAGATTACCCTGTGATTTAGATTGGAGGATTTTATATGTGGTGATGATTTTCTACGTGTTAACACAGCAAGTCTGACCCAAAATAAAATTGCCTGCCTCCTCCGCAGTCTCAGATAAAAAGAGCAGAGAAACAAAAGAATGACAAAGAGACAAGAGCTCCCACTTCTTAATTGTTTGAAGCAGGAAACTAATTAGCAGGACTAATTACCGTGTTAATTTTTAGCAGATTGCATAGAGTATCTGCCTCAAGTTGACTGCTCTATTTGACTAGTCCTTAAGTAGAAAGAATTTGTTAAATATTTTACTAAGCCTTGTTGATTTAATTTGCTTTTTATTCCATTGCGTGTTGTCCTTTATTCAAAAGGGCTTGAAGAGCATTTTCTGCATCCATTTCCCCTCCGTCTGGTTTCTTTTACCCAGCTGTTTGTTTAATCCAGATTCAAGGAGCTTGTTACTCCTGCACCATCTTCCAGTCTCACTGTGAATTCCTGCTCTCACCTCATCACTGCTGACCCACAGGAAAGTGAGTTCCCTATCCCGCCAGTGATATGATGAGGCTGGATCGAGCAGCGTGAATATGGCAGAGAGATCTAGGCAGGGAATTCCAGAGTTTAGGGCTCAGGCAGCAGAAGACATCGCTGCCAATGATGGGGCGATTAAAACTGGGAATGTGCAATGGAGGCCAGAGTTGGAGGAATGCAGAGATCTCGGAGGGTTTGGGGGCTGGCGGAAGTTACAGAGATCACAACTGGTCTTCATGCCTCTGCAGTAGGGAGAGTCCTTTAAACCAGCAATATTCCTGATTGCTGTACTGTGATCTCCGCAGCAAGTCACATACGCATGTCCAACTCAACAAGGCTCCTTAGGCAACACCTTCCCAACCTGCAATCTCTACTACCTAGAAGGACAAGGGCAGTGCACACAAGGGAACCCACCTGCAAGTTCCCCATCAGCCACAGACCATTTGACCTGGAAATATATCGTCATTCCCTCACCATCACTGGTCAAAATCCTTGACTTTACTAACAGCACTGTGGATGTGCCACAGCGGTTCAAGGAGACAACCCACCACCACCTTCTCAAGAGCAATTAGGGATGGGCAATAAATGCTGCCCTTAACAGCGCCGTTCACATCCCTAGAACAAATAAAAAAATAACTTTGAGAGAAGACCAGTTTGTGCTCAGTCATGACCTGCCTGATGGTCAAACAGTTTGTTGAAACTCCTAGTTTCAAACATGAAGAATGGTTCTCTGTGTGAGGTGTCTAGCATCCGTTGAAATGCAGGAAATCAGCTGAGGAGGAGGAATTAGTACAAAAAACAAATGAGAGCAAATCATGAGTAAACACATAGAGTTTTGCAATGCTTTGCTGTGACCCACAGAAAGTGTGCGTTAGTTCCAATCTGCTTCAATCACGAGATAAAAGAGTTTTTCATGGAAATGTTGCCTAATGAATGTTTGATCCTTTATAACTCAGTAGCCTTTGGAAAGAGATATTATAACATCAGTACATCTCCTCAATGTTGAGAGAAAGAGGTGATGGGATCATTTCTAACCCGAAGCTTCTTCACTGCTGAAAATTATCGGGAGAGGGGTAAAGGAAATGGTTCGTTTTACAAGGTCAAAACATTCCTTTTGAGATAGGCAGTAAATTATGATATTTAAGTCATGCGATGATTGATACGATGTCATTCAATGCTGCTTTTTCTGGATTACTGCATAATTAGCGCATGCTCTTCGATTCAATGAAATAAGCCCTGAAGCAGGCAGCTGTGATTCAGTGCCTGCAATTCAATAATTATGGCTTTTACCTGCTCCGATAATTGTGTGCCATAAGAAATTATTGGTCAGATTAATAATCTTTAATCATTCACGTTTGCTTGCTCTGTCTTTCTCCTACAGTCACTGCAGCCAATCTTTTATTCTTAAATCCATATAAACTCTCAGACACTTTCTGCCATGATCTTTATAAATACAAAGCTCAAACACAGCATTGGCAACTTTCCCAATTAATGTTAACCCTTCACAAGTAACTCAAATTCTGCACCCAGTCTCCAAAAGCAAGACTCAATTCCTGAAAAGTTCTGAAATTTATGTGGATCCGAGTGCGTGAGTGTGCGAAATTGTAAGTGTGTATGTGCGAGTGTGAGTGAGAGTGAACGTGCATGTCGCTGGACTAGTAATCCAGAGACCCAGGGTAATGCTCTGGGGACCCGGGTTCGAGTCCCACCATGGTAGATGGTGGAATTTGAATTCAATAAAAATCTGGAATTAAAAGTCTGATGATGACCACAAAACCATTGCCAATTGTTGTAAAAACCCACCTAGTTCACTAATGCCCTTCAGGGAAGGAAATCTGTCGTCCTTACCTGGTCTGGCCTACATGTGACTCCAGACCCACAGCAATGTTGTTGACTCTTAAATGCCCTCTGAACGAGGGCAATTCAGGATGGGCAATGCTTGTCCAGCCAGCAACGCTAACATCCCATGAATGAGAAAAAAATGTGCATGCAAATGTGAATATTTGTGCTTATGCTGTGAGTGTGTATGTCTGTGTGAGAATGTGGGTGTCTGTGATTACCTGGATGAGAAAGAGAGCGAGAGAGAGAGAGTGTGTGGGCGAGTGTGTAGGTGTGAGAGTTGGGTGAATCCAGGGTTGCCATGTTGAATGCTGACTGAAATAATACTATTGTACCCACTCTATTTCCCAGATGCGTGAGGTTTTGATATGATGTTGATGGTTCCCCATCTCATCTGTTTGCCCCGTTAGTCTGGTCCAAGTGGTAGCCAAGTAGATGAAGGAAACATTGCCACATTGTCAAAATATTTGCCAACTCTGTTTTATTGTGTTTCTTATAATTGAATTTTAAATGTGCCCCCTTTCTAAACATGCTGTGACATTCTTAGGAATATTTCCACTGTTGGCAGCACTCACCCAAAGTTGCCATCCTCCACGTGTTTAAGTCAAAACCTTAAGGGTTGGCAGGCTATTCAACAATAAGGCTTTAGCTGTAAAGTTCTCATGCTGCGTTACCAGCACGGCAAGAAAGATCTTCCAAGATTGCTCTCTAATAAGCACTACTACCACTTACGCTCATCAAAACTGTTAACACGCTCTTCAATCACTCACCATCAATGGCCCTGAGAACAGCTGGTTCCCTCACTCACACCTTTACATGATTTCATCTCACCAAAATATCTTATGGAATGCAACTGTCGATTTCATTCACCTCTCATAGAGCCACAGAGTCAGTGTAGCGCAGAGAGAGGCCATTCAGCCCATCGAGTCCATGCTGGCATTATGTGTTGCACACTGAATCCTGAGATTAACTGCATCTCAGAAACAGCAACAATGACTTGGATTTATAGCGGGTCTTCAACATAGTAACACAGCCCAAGGTGTGTATTCAGGCAAAAGTTAACACCAAGCCATAGAAGGAGATATTAGAGCAGGTGAGCAAAACCTTGGCTAAAGAGTTAAGTTTTTAGCAGCATCTTAAAGGAGGAGAGAGAGGCAGAAAGGTGGAGAGGTTTAGGGAGGGAATTCCAGAACTTAGGGCCCACGCAGCTGAAACCATAGCTGCCAAAAGCGGAGGAATTTAAATCAGGGATATACAAGAGACTAGAATTTGATGAGTGCCGAGATCTTGGAGGGTTGTGGAGCTGGAGGAGGTTACAAAGATTTAGAGTGATGAAACCACGAAGCGATCTGAAACTAAGAATGCTAATTTTAAAATGACCATTTGAATTTACTGCCAATAGATGAGTGGGGGCTTCCTTCGCCAATTGGAAAAAAATTGAAAATGGGATGGGGGCACATGGTGCAGTAGCTCCAGTCCACATCCTACCTTGGGCCGTCCGGTTTACACTGACTCAGGGGATGGACTGGGGTGCACACTTTCTGTTTTGCTCCCCCTCTATCAGTCCCCTCTTCTCCCTCTCCTCTCTGTCGGTCTAACACCTTCTGGTTTTCCTACCTCTCTCCCCAACTTTTTTCCATTCGTAGAGGGGTCAATAACCAGGGGGCGTAGATTTAAGGTAAGAGGTAAAAGCTAAGAGGGGAGTTGAGGATAAATGTTTTCACCCAGAGGGTGGTGGGAGCCTGGAGCTCACTGCCTGAAAGCGTGGTAGAGTTGTCATGAAGATTTATTAATGTGTATAATGTTATTGGAAATTATTTTTAAAAATAGTTTAGTAGTGTCTATGTGTGTGTATGTGTCTGTGTCTTAATTGGATCAAAGCCAGCTGGTCTAGAGGCTTTGGTATATAGAAAGAAGTAGGTTTGAAGTGATAATTAGATATACTTGGGGAAGTTTAAAATCAAAGGTGTCAAGCAGAAAAATTACATTTTTAAATAAACCCTTCAAAAGAATGGGTGAAATCTTGCACCTAGCTCGAAGATGCCAAGCAATGTGCTTATTTTTTAAGCTTACTAATAAAATTGGTGGGATGAAAGGATGTTATTGCTAGAAGAGGTAAAGTTAACAGCCTAGTGATACAATGGAAAATTTACAGTCAAAGAGAAAATATGTATAAAGGAGAATGGAGATTATGTGTAAGGGAGAGGCATTTTAAGATTCAACAAGTGTGAGAAGCCTCAAGCTGCTGTCTGCAAGGACCCAGAGTTGAAAGAAACTCATTTTGAATGCGACTGCCCAGGATGTGCTTTGCCAGGTGTCTATTTAATTCTATGCATCTTACTATTGCCTTAGCAGGGGTGTAATTGAGAGGTTAATTAGGGAATTTTTGTAGTTACTATAGTAGTAATTTTGTAGACGTATGTATATGTTTACAATCTTTCTTGTATTAATAAATGTTTAATTTAGTTTTCTATAAACCCTCTTGAGACATGGTGGTCTTATTACTATTGAATTCAGAGCCTACATCTTGTAACATACAAATTGCAAAAATGGGTTATGACAGTTGTTTCAAGTTTCTCTCTGGGATTTGAACAACTCAGTCTTTACCATCGACTGTGTCATAATAGAGTCAGAAACTCTCGTAACATTTAAGAAATATTTAGATATTCACTTGTGTTGCCATAGCCTCCAGGGCTATGGACCAAGTGCTGGAAAATGGGATTAGTGTAGTCAGATCTTTGTTGCTGGCATGGACACAATGGGCTGAATGGCCTCCTTCTGTGCTGTAAACACCTATGAGTCTAAAAAAAGAAACTCGATTGAACAAGAGAATGAAGAATAAACAAGGGGTAAGTGAATGAGAGCAGGAGGGTGAAAAGAAGGAAAACAAACCCCTCCCCCCCCAATGATAAACTATTTAAAAAAAGACCCTGTGGATGTTTCTGTAAACAGAAAAAGATACTGTTCTTATTTCTCTGATTCTGATAAAATTAAAACAAACAATCTAGTATTCAGTACCTGAACTACAAAGCACTGAGTAAAGAGTACATTAATAAAAACATGGTCTTGTAAAACTAAGGGTTCTGTGCTGTCAAGCTGCTATTTTCAGAGTTCATTCAGCCTTATCACAATCTGTACAGTGGGATTACTTGTTGACAGCTCACAGATAAATGAATGCCTTGTTTTCGATCTGTGTCCAAGGTATAGAAAGTTCAAATGGAAAATGCACCAACTCTCCATTTACTGCATTGGAGAACTGCAACTCTTTCATTTCATCAATATTTTACAAAAAAAATGTATTTAGCAGAGGTATTACTGCAGCATTTTTACTTATCTGATTTGCGAGCTCTACATGTCTCATCAGGTAAATGTGTCCCTTCCTCTTGCTCCCGCCCCTCTCTTCAAACAAAAAGTAAATAACATACGGTCATTCAACCCACCAACCATAACCCACCCCAACATCAACTCTAACCACTCATTTAATCCCCTTCCACAGCATGTATACTCTCCCCTATTGTAGACTCTACACACATTTAATCTGCTGAGAGAAAGCTCTGTCTTGTCATGAAGACAAACTTTATGCTAAATTATGATTTTTAACCCACTGGCTCAAAATCTGAATTGAATAGTTAAAAACAGACTTCTTGAAAACGCAGAGACTAAAGTGATTTGGACTCACAGCCCAAGATGGCTGACCCCAAGTTGCATTACTATACTCTCCACATTCCAATTCACTGGAGTCAGTCTACTTGCAAAACCCATCAAAGACAATGACTTCAGGGGAGTATGAAGGACTCACATCTCCTGCCTCATTAGCAAGGCATCTACAGCAATCACCTGAGGTATTCAACTGTTGGAGATGGGCCATTAAAATTAATCACCTGGACAATGGGACACTGGCTTAGGTAGCTTCCAGACATGATCTAATTAAGTCACCTTTGAAATACATGGACAATGCCTTTTTTGAATGCCTCTGGCAGTTGGAGAAGGAAGGTCACATGACAAGCCAACCCTTTGTCTGTCTAAAGCAAATGTCTTCTCAGCAGCACTGAGGACAAACAGTTTAGGAAGAACACAGAAGTCTTCCTAAGCCAGAGGGAGGAGCAATAAAATCAACCAATGGACCCAATTCCTGCCGGATATCAGCTGGCAACAGGACAAGGCCTGGCTGGACTGTGCCACACAGCCGAATAATCACCGACACTCAGTCTAAACCCATATGAAATTTGCCCACTTGGTGAAGATGGTGGAGGGAGATAGGGAGTGGGGGTCAAAGAGTTGACAATTTTAGCAAAGGAAAGAAGTTGAAAAAAGAGTTCTGGAGGTGACTGTCGGAGTTCTAACCAATGACAGATGGATAGCCAGAGACAGGCTGACCTCTGTGTTGTATCAGATTCACTGAGGTTCTCAGGATGACAAATAATGGAAAATGAGTCCTTTCAGGTGAGAAGCCAAGGTGCAGAACTAAATTTTACTGAGGAAGAGAGAACACAAAGGAAATGAAGTATAGGTTAGCCTGGAGTTTTAGAGATTTGAAAACTATCAAAGGAACAGTAGACTGAAGGTTTCACAGTAAGAGCCAGGCTGAGGAAGGTGAGGAATTGCAGTGAAGAGCAGTTTGATGAATGCGTACCCTGGGAAACAATAGGCTGAATCTTCCAAGGAATGGTAGTCACAATCGGATTGTCACTCCGCTCTTATTCACTTACCTCACACTGGAGCTCAACATTCCTCACCCGGACTTCAAAACTGGGCCTGGTCAGAAATGCAGGGTGTAGAGCCCTCCTTCAGTGCAGGACCATCAGGGGGAGCCCAGCCAAGTCCCCTTTTAACAGCACTAGCTGCCGTATTCCAGTCAGTTTAAATGTCCCAAAGCCACTTTGACAAGCTACAGAGAGAAGGTAATTGAGTAAGGTAAGTGGGTCAGGGAGTAGTCGGGTGCACAAAGTAGTCGGTTGGGGGGTGTCATTGGACAGGGGGGTAGTCGTCGGTTGATCGAGGGGTAGTTGGGGGGGCTAGTCAAGTCAGGTGAGGAGGTTGGGCAGGGGGTTAGTCGAGGTGGTGGTGCTGGGGGGACAGAGGAGTAATTAGGTGATTGAGTTGGGTGAGTTGGGGAGTGGCGAGTGTGGTCGGGCGGTTCAGTGGGGAGTCAGGGAGCTCAGTAGTACAATTACCCAGGACTTCAAAGTGGCTTTAATCCTTCTGACGTTTCCTGTGTAACTATTCTACAGGTCAGTCAGAACCATCCAAAGTCTCCAACTTTAACTCTAAGTGGGGAGGGGGAAGAGGAGGAGTGGGTCTAAGAGTCAAGGGCAAGGACGAGTGGGACAAGGAGTGGGAGTGATGAGGAAGGGGAGCAAGGAGGGATGGAAAGGAGGAGGAGGGCGAGTAGAAGGGGGCATCGGGGAGGGGATGCGAGGAGCAGGAGATGAGGAGGAGGACGGGGTGAGGAGAATGGGGTGAGGAGAACGGTGTGAGGATGAGGGGTTGAGAAGGAGGGGTGTGAGGAGGGGGTTGAGGAGGAGGGGATTGAGGAGGCGGAGGGTGAGGAGGAAGGGGTGAGGAGGAAGGGAGTGAGGAGAAGGAGGTGAGGATGAGGGGGTGAGGAGAGGGGGTGTGGAGGAGGGGGTTAGGAAGAGGGGTGAGGAGGAGGAGGGTGAGGAGGAGGGGGTGAGGAGGGGGTGAGGAGGAGGGGGTTAGGAAGAGGGGGTGAGGAGGAGGGGGTTAGGAAGAGGGGGTGAGGAGGAGGAGGGTGAGGAGGAGGGGGTGAGGAGGAGGGGGTGAGGAAGAGGGGGTTAGGAGGAGGGGATGAGGAAGAGGGGGTGAGGAGGAGGGGGTTAGGAAGAGGGGGTGAGGAGGAGGGGATGAGGAAGAGGGGGTTGAGGAGGAGGGGGTTGAGGAGGCGGAGGGTGAGGAGGAAGGGGTGAGGAGGAAGGGGTGAGGAGGAAGGGAGTGAGAAGAAGGAGGTGAGGATGAGGGGGTGAGGAGAGGGGGTGTGGAGGAGGGGGTGAGGAGGAGGGGGCTAGGGAGAGGGGGTGAGGAGGAGGGGATGAGGAAGAGGGGGTGAGGAGGAGGGAGTGAGGAGGAAGAGGACAGTTTTCGCATTGGGAATTTCAGGTTTCAGAGGATCAAGTGTAGAAAGTGGAGATGAGGCACTGGCCAGAAAAATTAATAACAGGGAAAGAAAAATGGTTATGACAGAAGGTGAGAGGTTTGAAAACTCGAGGTGAGGAAAGGATTGTCCGTCAATAGAATTTCCCTGTGTTTTGTCCCAGAATTAGAGAGAGATTAGAAGAGTTTCTTCAATTGATGAATCTTTATAGAAGTACTCCCAGCCATTAAAATGATCACTACTCACAGGACATTCTAACCGTGCTTATAACTTATTACCTGGATCTTGGGAATGTGAGATAACTGATCTGATTTAGTTGTGGATTGAGAGAACTGCCTTTCAACTGGACTCGCTGTGTAGTTCATTACTCCCCAAACACACAGGCTGATTATAACAGCTGGACACAGGCCCTGAGTACACTTCACTTGTATTGAATAACAGCTGGTACTTACAGGAAGAAATCATAACACTTTCACCACCAGTAAACAGGCTGATGACTCCCGGTCCAGGATAAGGAGAGGTTGCTGATTTCAACAGGGTGTGCTGTGCTCAGCTATTGCTATGAACAACTTTGTAAGACCCAAACAGCAAGAAAGCTGATGTTGACTCAAACATCAAATGCTCCTCTCTGAATTTTATTTTATTAGCAACATGCTTTTCATCCCATTATTCCAAAATGCTCCCTCACGCTCTGACCACGGGACATGAAGTCCACACCCCCTCGTTAATTATTCCCTAATTACAGCATCAATTTACTGATGGTGCTGGAATTCATAATTAAGGAAACTACACAGGCTGCTAAATTTTTCAAAAGGCCCATTTAATGGGTAATCCCTCATGAATCCATCTCTAGATTTTATATGGAAAAGCTTTCAGAATTTCTGTTTTGAATGGCTAACCCCAAATTCAAAGGATCTTTGGCAATCTGAACTACAAAGTCTGATCAAGGGAGCCTGAATCCTCGACTGTGATTGGGATTCAGGCTCTAGGCAGTTATTGGCTGTGCTGGTGCCACCGAATATCTACTGTGTCATGAACGTGCTCTATGCCAAAGAATGATTTTTAATCCACCTGCTGGAAACTGGAATTGATCTTTTAAAAACAAACTTTTTAAAAACACAGAGACTAAAGTTATTTGAATTCACCTCCCAAGATGGCTAACTCCAATTTGCATTACTTTCCACATTTGAATTCATTGGAGTAGAGTCAGTTGGTCTGCAAAGCCCATCAAAGACAGTTATTTCAGGGGCATGTGAAAGCCCTACATCTCCTGTCTCATTGCATCAATGATAATCACCTGAGGTATTCAACTGTTGGAGATGGGCCATTAAGACTAACCGCTTGGACAATGGGACACTGGCTAAGATAGCATCCAGACATGAGCTGATTAAGTCACCTTTGGAATACATGGACCATGCCTTTTTTTGAATGCCCCTGGCAGCTGGAGATGGAGGGTGACATGACAAGCCAACCTTTTGTCTGTATAAAGCAAATGTCCTCTCAGCAGCACTGAGGACAAACAGCTTAGGGGAAAGACCAAAGTCGGGTCCCTTCTACCTCCTCTATTCTCCAACCCACCTGGTAAGCTTCGAGCCCTGTTTGCTGACTGTGATCATCCAGGGATTTCTGAAAAGAATCTAGCACTGCCGTCTCCCAAAGAACAACCAACTCAGTCATCCACATCTTTAAGACATAAGCATCGAGACCATCGAATTCAGCCATAAGCGGCTGAGTCACCAAGCTGCTGTCTGTCTACTCTTTTACTGTTATTCTATGAACTCTAATTCGGCCAACTTATCCTCCCCCACCTAGTAATCTGTGTGAGCATGTGTGCAAACTTCAAGTGTGTGCGAGTGAAAATTGGTTAGTATTTTATTATTTTACTTAGATCGGTTTAAGTATAATAAGGTTAAACTTTTTCTTTGTTAAACTCAATGAAAACCTGTCCTATTGGTTATTTTATGACCAAAGCATTTAAGCAGTTGTGTTCTCACTTAATTGGCAAGTGTATCCTTTTCAAACAAAAAAAGCGAGGAGAGGGCAAAGAGGGGGAGCCTTTCGACCCCTCCTCACCTGGTCGTAACAACTGGGTAAGTATGCTGCTTGGTGCAGCATTGAGTCATTCAGTCCTTGCGAACTTCCTCGGTTCAACCCCCAATGTGTTCAGAATCTCTCTCTGTTCTAGTGGGAAGTGGATCCAGGGGCAGCAGAGGCACAGGAAGGTAAGTTATAAAAGAAAATAAAGTGAGTGTGTGGGCAAGGAGGAGCAGGATTGGGATGCCGGGATTCCATGGGATGCAAAAATTAATGGTTTGGTCAACTGACAGTTGGTCATTGGCTGATAAAAGGAACTTGCGCCTTTCACATTTATAAGATGTCCCAGATCCTTTACAACCAACAAAATACTTTTGAAGTATAGTCACTCTTAGAATGTAGGAAACACGGCAGCCAATTTATGCACAGTAGGATCCCACCAAAACAATGTGAAATTGACCATTAAGGTTACCTTTAGCGATTTTGGATGAAGGGATTAATATTTGTGCCAGGACACCAGGGAGAAATTTGTTTTGCCTTGAATAGCACACTGGGATCTTTTACATTCACCTGGGCAGGCAGGCAGGGCCTTGGTTTAATGCCTCATCCAAAGTGCAGTGCAGCACTCCACTCAAGGGTTAGCCTGGATTATGTGCTCATGTCTTGGAGTGGGACTTGAGCCCATCATATTTGGACACAGAGAAGGCAGTGCTACCCACTAAACCACAGTAAACACCTAGGGAAATGTTTCAGCAAATGTTTTAAACCTTTCACAGTAAATACTGAGAGAGTGCTGCACTCTCAGAGGTACCGACTTTTGTATGAGATGTTAAACTGAGGCAACAACTGCCCTGTCGGCTGGACTTAAACATTTCCTAATCATTATTTCAAAGAAGAGCAAGGGAGATCTTTCATGTGCCCTGCTCAATATTTATCCCTCAACCAAAGTCACTAAAACAGATTTTCTGGTCATTATAGATTTCTGTTTGTAGGAGCTTGTTGTGCACACATTGGCTACCATATATTCCTAGATTACAGCAGTGATAATACTTCAAAAATAGCTCAAGTGCTTTGGGGTGTCCTGAGGTTGTGAAAGGTGTTATAGAAATCAAGTCTGTCTGTCTTTTTCTTTAGAGTATGGCGGCTTCAGCTTGTTGGCAGCCTTAATATAACTTGGAATGACCTGTGACCCTTCGAATCTGCATCTGTTTCTTTTTAAACAAAGTCCTGACTGTTTGAGCATTTCAGGTGCCTGTTAAACAATCTGCTCCTTTCCTCACTGTTCAACATGCATGCCCCTTTCCTCACAGTGCTCAACACGCATGCTCAACATGCATGTTCCCTTCCTTACAGTGCTCAACATGCATGTTCCCTTCCTCACAGCACTCAGCACGCATGCTCAACATGCATGTTCCCTTCCTCACAGCACTCAGCACGCATGCTCAACATGCGTGCTCCTTTCCTCATAGTGCTCAACATGCATGATCTTTTCCTTAGAGTGCTCAACACACATTCTCAACACGCATGCTCCTTTCCTCAGTGCTCAACATGCGTGCTCCTTTCCTCACAGTGCTCAACATGCATGCTCCGTTCCTCAGTGCTCAATACACATGCTCAACACGCATACTCCTTTCCTCAGTGCTCAACATGCGTGCTCCTTTCCTCACAGTGCTCAACACACATGCTCCTTCCCTCAGTGCTCAACATGCATGCTCAACACGCATGCCCCTTGCCTCATAGTGCTCAACACACATGCTTCTTTCCTCATGGTGCTCAACAGGCATGCTCAACACGCATGTTCCTTTCCTCACAGCGCTCAACATGCATGCTCCTTTCCTCAGTGCTCAACACACATGCTCAACACGCATGCCCCTTGGCTCATAGTGCTCAACACACATGCTTCTTTCCTCACGGTGCTCAACACGCATGCTCAACACACATGCTCCTTCCCTCACAGTGCTCAACATGAATGCTCATTTCCTCAGTGCTCAACACGCATGCTTCTTTCCTCACAGCACTCAACACGCATGCTCAACACGCATGCTTCTTCCCTCACAGTGCTCGACACACATGCTCCCCTCCCCTGGTCACACAGCAAAAGTCACTTTTATGTTTTAGACCAGGTTCTGGGAGTTGGCAATCTGTTAGCCAACTCCAGCAGTATTCATACTGTTCACTCCGGTGTTTGTACACTCCTAGCCACAGTTACAAGACAGCCTTCAAAAAATAGATCAAACAGCATAAATAACAAGAAGTTAGACTCCTGTGATCAGAATTCAAATCTCAGTAACAGACACATCCCAAAGTCGAAGCACATCAATAGGACAGGCAACGGTAAACAGGGCTGAGAATATCCCACAGTCAAGATTTACCATACGCTGAACAGAAGCAGCAGCTCGCACGGTAAGGAAAACTCTGTAAAGGACTCGTTATTAAACACCGAGGTCAGAAAACAGCAGACACACAAACTGGAGCAAGAACAGGAAAACAAATGGATTATTGAACAGATACTGGAAATCCGAAATCTTCAGCCATTGTAAAATAAAGCTTGGAGCCTAAATACACAACAGGCCACATCAGCAGTGAGGGTGGGGGTAACACGGGCTAGGTTAATTTTACACTTTCTGCTGGATGTTCCTCACATTATCTACATTTCTTCCAGATTTCCAACATTTGTTGATGATTCTTTTTAATCCAGATGTCCCCACTTCAAGTGCAACTGTAGGAATTCATATGAAACCATTTGCAGATATTGGGAAGCCAGTGAGTGTTGGCAGGCTAGTCAACTACAAGAGGCTTCATAGCCAAACTCAACATTGTACACACAACAATCACACACATGCACACTCTCAGATGTCATCACGTAAACTCGGGTATGTGCACACGTTTCTCTGGAAATGGAACAGGAACCCTCCCAAATCAAAGGGCACATGGACCAATTTTGGTCTCCCCACCACTGGAAGGTCAGCTTGGACCTGAGGTGAGTCTGCTCATTGACAATCAAACCATCTAGGGTGTCACTACATTACATTCATGGCATGTGGACATCACTGGCTTTAAGATTCAACCACATTTCCACGGGTCTGGAGTCACATGTAGGCCAGACCAGGAAAGTACAACAGATTTCCTTCCCTAAAGAACATTAGTGAACCAGATTGTTTTTTTTTTTGACAATGGCTTCACGGTCATCATTAAGTTTTTAATTCCAGGTTTTTATTGAGTTCAAATTCTACCATTTGCTGTGGTGGGATTCGAACCCAGCAGCCAGAGCATTCCCCTGGGTATCTGGATTACTAGTGTAGTGACAATGCCACTACGCCATTGCCTCCCTGCATTACTACCTTATTATTGTTATATTATATATTTTATATATATACATGATTACCTTACCGTACCACATTATTACCCTAACTCTATAAAATGACACAAGGGAATTTATGGTGTAATGCAGCTTCAAGGTGTTAAACTATAATCGGATGTCACAGTGAGATTGTTATCATTGATTTTCAGACGAGGAAGCAGATTAAACAGTTTAGGCCTGGCACATGGCGATCCATGTTTGTCAGATTAGTAAATGTTACGCATCCATTTAAACCACATCCAGCTTTACAATGATAACCACAAAACTCTGAACACATCAACCACTAATTATACTCATAATCCTAGCTCCCTTCAACAATGTCCATTAGTAACCAGCATTATTCACTGCTATGCTCCACTAATCACATACACAGCCTCCGCCCGTCGTAGAGTATACACACTAACCATTGGTGTGGTGCATTACTGTTCACTCAGGGAGTCAGGGTTGGTGTGGCAACACCCACTTTCACATGCCTGTTGTAGTCTGGAGCTATGGATAGTGATGTTGGAGGCTCCAACTTTCTTTCCACCACATGGCTGACCAGGAATCTCTCCCGCTCGTACTGCTTGCCATTGGTGTGGGTTGTAAGGATTCGCAAGTTGATAATCTGCTTGGCTGCTTTACGAAGGCACCTTCCTCAGCCATCACGTCTTGGAACGGGACCTGAGCCTGGAGTTTCCAGCTCAGAGGCAGGGACGCGGCCAGCCTGGTACAGGGTGATAATCTCAGCATTCACAACTTCGGCACAATCCATCACCACACCCCCCTCTCCTCACCCAACACAGCAATTTAACTTAGGCAAAGAGGCAATCAACTGCAACCACCCCGATAGACAGGGAGTAAATGCATTGTCAAATGACCAAAAATCAGGGACAGGGAGGGATATGGTTGAGGAGGACAATCGGGAGAAATTAAAGTGTGGGTGAAAGTGGGATGGGGTGGAAGTGGGGAGGGGTGAGACCAGGGGGTGGGGGGGAGGTTGGAATAGGGAGGGAAGAATTGGACAGGATGAAATGGGGATGGACAGGGGTTGAGCTGATGTCCTAACTTCTGAGGCATCCTTCGTCAAATGATGAACATTCTTCAGCAGTTTAATAAGCTTAATAATTAAGACTCTCAGTCTGGGATTAGCTGGGCATTCGGTATCACTGATTGAAGGTAGGGTGAGGGACTGGGTGGGAGGAGGGGTTTGGTTCAGGAACACTACCCTTTTCCCCCCCATCGACGCTGGAGGACAATTGGAGTTTTCATGACTGAAATCAATTTGAGAAGAATCGAGCAAAGATGGGAAAATGGGGGGAAAAAATGGAAATAATATAGTACTTTTTATGACCACTGGTGCCTCAAAGTGCTTTACAGCTTTTCTTTTGAAGTATATTCCCTGTTGTAATGTAGGCAATGCAGCAGCCAATTTCCACACAGCCACATCCACAGACAGCAATGTGACGATGGCCAGTTAATCTGTTCTTGTGATGTTGGTTGAGGGATAAATATTGGCCAGGACACTGAGGAGAACTCCCCAGCTCTTCTTCAAAATAGTGTCATGGGATCTTTCACATCCACCTGAGCAGGCAGGTGGGGCCTTGGTTTAATATCTCATCCACAAGATGGCATTTCCAACGGTGCAGGACTCCCTCAATACTGGGCTGGAGTATCAGCTTGGATTTTTGTACTCAAGCCCCGGAGTGGGACTTCAACCCAGAACCTTGGGCCTCAGAGGTGAGATTGTTACCCATCGAGTCACAGCTGACACAAAGGGCGAGATATAAAACAGCCATGATCTAACTGGGTGGGAAGACAGGTTCCAGCGCCTGAATGGCCTCCTCTCCAGTTGCTCTGTCCCACAGACTAATGCTCAAGAGGTCTGTACAGATGAAAGGACAAACTCAGCAATCAAAGCTGAATAATAATGGGTGCTTCAGGATAAAAGGAATTTAATATCACAATGATATCATGATAGTCCAGAAATATCATCATAACAAAATAACTAAATGAGAGTCTCTAGTCCAGCACCTGAGAGCAACCAACTTTTAAATAACTGAAAATGACTTATAAAACTATAGAAAATCATTTCCAAGTTCGATTGGTTGGTTTTTTTTTTAGAAGCCGTTTTAAATGCTATTAAAACGCGTCTATTTTCTGGCCTGGCACCTAGAGATAACAGCCAGCTGCATTTGAAGACTCCTGGACCTGGGTGCGTGGATAGTTCCTGGTGCTCCCACCCTCCACCATGAGTGTTTAAGCCAACTCAAAAGGTCAAGAAAATCCAAGTTGCACTTGATTTAATTTGTGCCTGAAATTTCTCAAACATTTCTACTTGCTCGGTCAATTTCATGCAAATTGCACTAAAGGAAAGCAACTCAACTTGGCGAAAACCCCAGGCCCATGGGTTTAATTTCTTTGTTTAGAAAAGTCAACATTAATTATGTGATTTGGAATGATGGGGTTAAATGACGGACTGAAATGACAATCTCTGGTGAAACCTCTGATGAATTAGGAACATAGGAACAGGAGATGACCATTCATTCCTTCACCATGAGTGATTTGTATCTCCAATCTATTTACCCATCTTTTTCTCCTGATTCTTGATATCTTTTACCTTTTTGCATCGGCAGTGGTTTACTGGGTGGCACCCTCCCTTCTAAGTCAGATGGCCATGGGTTCAAGGACGCCTCCAGTTACTTGTTTAAATTCATTCATGAGATGTTGGTTTCGCTGGCTGGGTCAGTATTTATTGCCTGTCCCTAGTTGCCCTTGAGAAGGTGGTGGTGAGCTGCCTTCTTGAACCACTGTATTCACCATCCACTCGAGTACATAATCCAGGCAAGACAATGAGCCACACTACATGGTGATAGCTCAGGTAGCCAAAAGGTAGGTTTTAAAGGTTTTAATTTTGTTTTCAATATTTTTAAGGCAGGGGTAGATGGATTCTTCACTAACAAGGGAGTCAAAAGTTATGGGGGTTGGGCGGGAATGTGGAGTTCAGGCCACTATCAGATCAGCCATGATAAGGGCATTGTAATGGAGGAGAGAGAGGTTTATGAAGGGAATTCCAGAACTTAGGGCCCAGGCAGGTGAAATTGAGGACGCTCAAGAGTCCAGGATTAGAGAAGTGCAGAAATCGCGGAAGGTTGTGGGGCTGGAGGTGATTATAGAGATAAGGGAAGGGAGAGGCCATGGAGGGATTTGATATCAAAGAAACAGAGGTGTACGATAACAGACAATAGGTTTATATAGGTTTTGATAATAGGTTTATAACAGACAATGCCCAGAGTTTTCCAGCCCCATTGGCATTGAGCATCATGGCGGACAAGAAGGCCAAAAATTGGTTTTATTGGCCGCTCCACCTTTCAATGGCGGGCCGCGTTTCCCGCCGCTGCATGTCGGAGACATCATTTTAATATATTTGCATCTAATTATAAGCCCTGCTCGCCGGAATCGTCCCCCCCCACGTCAAATTTACCACCCACATCGGCATGTCTTCAGAACGGCGTGCACCTGGCAACCTGAACGTCGAGGGGAGCTCGATGGTGAGTGCACACTGCCTTGTGCCGTGCTCCTGAGCATCGCCCGTAGGACATAGGACCTCAAGGAAGAGGTGCCGCGCATTCGAGGGGGGACACAGGTATGTTTCTTTCTCCCGACCAGCTTCCCGTGCAGTGCCGGGGCAAGGGCTTCAGTGTGGGTCAAGCTGGGGGCTGGGGGTGCTGAGGGGAGTACTCAAGCGCATTCCAGGGGTGGGGGGAGGTGGGGGTGAGGGGATTGGCCACGGACTTGGAAAATCTTGTCAACAGTAACCATTCTTCCACAGCTGAGACCCTTCAGCGGCAGCTCCATTGACATGCTTGGAGTCCAGCCTCTGAAGATTCACTGCCCACTCAAGCAAAAGCATGAAAGTGCCACCAAATACTCCAGAACTTTTCACCCCTCGGGCGCAGACTGCAAATTAATAGTGTTTTAGGGGGCAGCAGAGCAATTGGCCAACTGGGTAAGTTGTCCAATCCCCTTGCGAAAGGTGGGCATGGTGCACTCACTGGTGGAGACGCTCACAGCCCCTTGCAATCTCTTTATTCAGGTTTGGACCAGGCTCCCCCATAGTTTAAGCTAACAGTGCAGTCTTGCAGTGCCGGTTAGGAGAATGCCTGCACTTCTGAGCTGAGAGCACAGCCTGCAGTCCAATGGCTGAATCTGCTGTCAATTGGTGGAGTGGAGTGGGGCCGAGGTGGGTGGGGTTTCGGACAGTGCAATGAGCACACTGCACACTGGCCATCCAAGTAGTGGCCAGCACTCTCCTGCAGGAATGAAGAGGCTTTTAGACTTAACCAAGAGAGGTTCTTAGGACACATATGCTAACATTGGGTCCCTCTCTTTGATCCTGTATGAGGAGAACAGCAGGATCATGGAGCCTGGTGATTTGGCGGTTTGCCTCAGGGCTGACAGGGAGCAGAGAAGAAGAAGAAGAGAGTGACGGAGGCTCGACAAAAGGAGGAGCACCTCCCTCGAGATGAAGGGTTGGCAGGGCCTGCTGCACGGGCAGCTGAAGATCCACACAGAGCCGTCGCCCGTAGGCACCTCGCTAGACCCAGGGTCTATAGATGACACTTGTCATTCCTGCAGATGACTGAGAACCAGTGTGCATGTCCCGGGAACTGGTCGGTCACATCTGCCACCTGCTGCAGGATTTGGCACTATGGGGACATGGAGGGCTTCCACTGCCAGTGGCTATGAAAATGACGGCGGTGCTCAATTTTTACACCAGTGGCTCCTTCCAGAGCTCCACAGGTGACCTGTGCGGGATATCACAAGCCTCCACACACAAGTGTATCCAGGAGGTCACGGACACCATCTTCGCGAAGGCACAGAACTTTGTGCATTTCGCCTGAGATCAGGAAAACCAGGAAGCAAGAGCTGGGATTTGTGCAAATCTCAGGTTTTTCACAGGTGCAGGGTGCCATCAACTGCACTCATGTGGTGCTTAGATTTCCATGGCACAAGCAGTCAACTATGTCAACTGCAAGGGCTTCCACTCGCTCAATGTTCAGCTGGTGTGCGACCACCACAAACACATCCTACAGGTCTGCGCATGATTCCCAGGGAGCATCCACCACTCCTACATCCTTAGCAGGTAGGGTTAGCTCCTTGGGGACAAGGGCTACCCACAGAGGATGTGGCTGATGACACCCGTGCGGCGGCCTCGGACTGCAGCAGAGCGACGCTATAATGAGGCTCATGCTGCAATTGGCAACTTGGTGGAGCAGAGCATCGGGATGCTGAAGATGAGGTTCCGGTGCCTGGACAGGTCCAGTGGAGCACTGCAATACAGTCCAATAAGGGTGTCGTACATCATCATCGCTTGCCCCATGCTGCAATGGGGGGGAGGATACGGCTGAGGAGGAGATGGAAGAGCTGCACATCTCCTCCATTGAGGAGAACGTTGAAGGGGATGAGGGTGAGGAGGTCCTCGAAGGCGAGGATGCTGGTGAAGAGGCCATCGCGCTGGCCAGATGAGGCAGGCGCGCTCTGGGGGCCCTCATAGCTGCAAGGTTGGTGGAGGGTGATGACGAGATGCAGTGAGGGCAGCCCTGAAATCCTCACCTCGCATCTGTGAACATTTGGCTCCTGCGTGGCTGATGGTAGCGCCAATACCCTCAGTGCTGAAGCTCATGTCATGGAGATGCAGTGGAGGCCCGAATAGTCACTGGATGCCAGGAGGATGATGACAACATGCAGTGAGGACACTCCATAGACCTTCACAAAGCCTCTGTAAATGTCTGACTCCTGTCTGGCTGAGGGCAGCTCGCTTGTGCTCTGTGATCAGGGTCATATCATAGAGACACAGCTGTGAAACTTTAAAAGCACCTGATCCTTTGTCAGCTTCAGCACCTGAGCCCTTCAGGAGCACAGGGTCACCGTTCACAGATGTTGAAGAGATGGGGACCAGCCTCACCTCGAAGGTGCTGAGAGTACACAGAGAGAGAATGAGGGAACTATGTGACGCCTGCCCACGACATTCCGGCAGTCCAGTCCAGTCAGCACCAGGGGGAGGTGTCACTAATTTTGGGGGCAGCACATTCCCTCCCTTTGGCAGCCATGACTTCGCCGCAGCTTCCGGTCCCTAAGAGAGAGTTCGCTCCGTGCAGAGGCGCCCTTGAAATATGGCGCCCGGGGGCACTGACAGCCTGAGGTGAGGGAGGGGTGAGCGTCACCTCCCAGTGATCTGGCCTGTTTCCCAGGAATGCATTATGAATGAGGTGCGAGGCGCCGGGAATGGGAAGATATGACATGAAAGCCCGCCATTGTGGCCAGCGG